>NC_056627.2:362722129-363027129 GCF_002870075.4 Lactuca sativa | reverse complement strand
GCAGCCTCCATCCTCTCTCCTCTTCATCCTCTTGCCTATGGTGTTTGTGAACCATTAGAGGAGTGGCAATTGTGACTCTAAGCTTTCTAAAGTCAATACAAGGAGATTTGAGATTGTTATTGCTACATAACAATCAAGGTAACACCTTAAACCTATTCTCATGTTAATATGATTACTTGAATGCTAGAATTAGGATTTATAGTCTTGGATAACTTGCATGTACAATAGAGAAACCTAGATCCAAGCATTAGGGTTTATATGAGCACATAGGATGTCTTATGACCAAAACCCATCAATAATCACATGTGATGATATATATCGAGTCACATTATATGTATCGAGTCACATGTGATTATATGTATTAAATCATATATGACATATATGTTAGTTGTGACAACCCCATTTTCTCGGCCAGAAAAGACCGATTTTGTTTATGCTTTATAAAAATTAGAGTTCTTCTTTTAAATAAAAATGTTGCGGAATTTGTTCCCAGAAAAACGCGATAAATACATTATTAAAACATTTTTTAAGAAACGTATTGTATTCATCTTAAAACGTTTGGGATGTCATCGTTAATACAGAAACATAAGCATAAACAGAACTTACATTTGTTTACACTAGTGATCTACATCTCTTTAAATCTCTCAGTATAATGTGACTTCATATCAACACCTGGGATATAAATAAACTGAGTCGGTCAGGTTGGGAAACCTGGTGATTACATTGGGTTTTCAACCCACAATAATATAATTATTATGTTTAAACAATCCAACAATCAACCCAATTACCCATCCCCATTATCTTCTTTACTCTTAAGGATTTAACCTAAGAGTCATCTATCCTGCATTCGTTTATTCCAAAGTCCCTTACTTCCAGGGTTATAAGACTGGCACTAAACCCATAGCTGCCAATGTTCGTTTGTAAAGCACTAATTCCATAGCTGCTATAGTCTACTCGTCGGGTACTAAATCCATAGCTACCAGTGTTCATCTAATAGGTACTAAGTCCATAGCTACCAATTCCTAACAGGTACTAAATCCATAGCTACCAGCGTCCAACTAATAGGTACTAAGTCCATAGCTACCGATTCCTAACAGATACTAAATCCATAGCTAACAACGTCTAACAGGTACTAAGTCCATAGCTACCGGTGTTTGTCCAATAGACTAAGTCTATAGCTGCCAACGTATACTCTCATCATCTTATATCTCTCATCGTTCATCTACCCATGTCATACCCAACATATTCGTATAAAATACGTATACAGTTTAAATTATTTAAAACATGTATAAAACGTTCATCCAACATAGACATCAAGTATTTAGATAATATGCACACATAGCACGTAGTTTATATAAAATACTTCATATCTATGTGTAAGATGAAAGGGACTATGCACTCACCTGAAAGGTGATGACTCAGTACTCGGATAGCGCTTCGATACTCTCAAAACATTTTCCTTCGATAAAACCTAGTACCAATACCACTAGGGTTTAGTCTAACGATAACCGCGACAAATTAAATAGTTTGACTATTATTATTATTATTATTATTATTATTATTATTATTATTATATAAGCGTTAATAACACTCAATATAACTCATAATAATAGCCCAAATAATTATTTTAAGGACTTAATAACATTCCTATAATTATTTGAAAGCTATATTAAAAATTGCGTAAGCATAGCACACTTACAACGAATTTTATCGAAAATCGGAACTTAATTGGAGCAACGTTTCAAAACCGAAAGGCTCTTTTTCTCGGGACTCCGGGAGCCTCGGGGCTTCCCTCGGGAGCTAAGGGGTTTAACTAGGGCTTAGGGGGGTTTAGGGGCTGTTTGGTAGAGTCTGAATTTTTAAGATCTGAATTTTTAAGATGTCTGAATTTCTAAGAGGGTCTGAATTTTTAAGATCTGAATTTATAACATACTGTTTGGTTGGAACATCTGAATTGCTATGCTGAATGATAAAAATGACCATTTTACCCTTCTGTATAATTTTTGTTTATTTCAATATTTTTGTTTTAAAAAATAATTGAACAAACTCTTTGAATGATTATAAAAAATATATATAAACACAATACATAATCCAAATCAAACAAAAATATTTTCAAATCCACCAAATAATACTAAAATTCAAATAAAATCCAAACATAAACAACACAAAAACTATTCCAATTTGTTCTTTCTAAAATTAATTGAACCCTTCCGTTTTGATGCCTTTCCTATCTTGGATTTCTTCATGTGTGAGATTCGTTGCATATGATCAACATCAATATTTGAAGCAATCCTATAGCCTTCTGCAACACAAATTGGATGAATGTAAGGTTCCAACCATATTAAACAACTACAATTGATAAGCCATATCCATGTTACATCATGTAAAACAAAAGACCAATCAATCTTTGAAGCAATCCTGTAGTTGGGCTTCTGAAATCACACAAGACAAGAGATATGCGTGCATATTATGTAAGAAGGAAATCCAATAAGCATATTCAAAAAAATCACATCATTAGAAATACCCTCGCTCTACATCATGAAATCAGATTTGCCGAGATCAGTCACGACATCCAAATGTCAAGTAAAATTGGGAACAGGGAGAAAGGTCATTTTGCGAGTCTGTGGACTAACCTTCAACAAATCAAAACAAAATTCATAACGAAAATCTAGAGGTAGAATATAAAATCACAAATTGGTTGACGGAGGTGAATGCATCATCGAGGATGAGAAGGAAGCATCGGTGGTAGGGCCGCCGAAATCGCCCGAGCGCTAGGGCTCAGAAGGTTAAGAGGGTGTTTGCATTAGGGAAAGAATATGATTTCAAGAAAATAATTCGATCTCTACCAACATCACAACCATTCCCGCAAATATAATCGAGTTTTAGGAAAAAAAAGCTTACCAAGAAAGGTGTTTTGACGAGGAAGGTGGCGCTACCGGCGGAGATAGAGAAGGCGGCGCAATCGGCGGTGATGGAGACAGCGAAATCGTTGGTGGAGGGAGGAAGCTTGGAGAGGAAGTGAAAGGGAGAAGGGGGTGTCGGTCTCGTGAAGTATGAGGCGGAGAAAAGAAGCAGGTGGAGAAAAGAGCACTGTAATCTTTGGGGGTACAAAGGGGAAAGACGCGTTCTTTTAAAAGTCTAGACATTGTTCTACCTCTTCAAGTTTAAGTGGCATTTACAAAATTAAGAGGCAAAAAATAATAGGCTACCAAACGGTCTGAATCTGAATTTTTAAGAGACTGCCTCTTAATTTTCAAATTAAGAGGCAAACAAACAACCCCTTAGATGAGCTACAGAGAGAAACTAGTGAGAGAAAGATATGAGAAATGTGTGTGAAATTCGGAGCACTTTGCACCTCTATTTATAGTGCCAGGCTTCGGTCATTACGCTAGGCGTACTGCTCGGATAAGACCACCAGCTCGGACCCAACTGTCTTGCACCCATCGGACGGATAAGAACCAAAGTACGCGGGGCGTACTTGGCCTCGGACGCGGGGCGTAATGCGAAGGCTTCATGGCAAGATCCGAAGCGAGGTCTGATCAGCGATGGAGGGTCCAGATGTTGCCACGTCACCTCAGATTCGTAATTTTCCTTCTCGACTTCTAAAAATCATAACTTTCGCATACGAGCTCCGTTTTTGACGTTCTTTATATCCACGCGAAGGTGAGAACGTACTCTACAAGTTTCTTTTAGAATCCGTCAGCTAATTTTGGCTCGATTTTAAATTTTATATTATTAACAGGCCGGGACAGGATTGGTCCGTTAAATTCTCATAACTTCTTCATCCGATGTCCGTTTTCGCCCATCTTTTTCTTGTTATGCTAATCTTAACGAGATCTTCGATTCTCGTTCAGGTCGTGTCGGCTAAAAATCACTCGATCTAATATTCGAATTTCGGGTTGTACACTGCTAGTCCGAAACTTCGAAAAATCATAACTTCTTCATACGAAGTCAGATTTGGGCGTTCTTTTTATCGATGTTCTTAGTTTAACATATTATACGACTTTCGTTTAGAGCGCTAATGCTAAATCTCGCTCTATCATAAATTCACTATTTACGCTTCCTGGTGCCGTGCCGGTTCTGACGCGAAACCTCGACGGGTCATAACTTCTTCGTTATAACTTGGATTTCGGCGTTCTTTATATGTATGGAAACCTTGTGACATATTCTACAATTTGGTTAAGATTATTCATTATAAATAATCTTTTCTCGAAAAGTCGTTTTCGACCCCTATTGCCTCTAATTGACTAGCCCGGATTTGCGGGCGTTACATTCGTAAATACATATAATCACATGTGATTAAATACACATGAAAAACTAGTGAATCGAGAATGAAAAAATGAATAGTGTCCACGTAAATCATATGTGATTAGATACATATAATTACACATGATTATATGTATTTAATAAAATATTATTTATGTGAGCCATATTTATTTTCGTGTTTTCGATTTAATAGTTGGCATCGTCTATTAAATCACATGTGATTATATGTATTTAATCACATATGATTTACATGGACAATATTTGTTTTCACGTGTTGATTCAATAGTTGTTCTTGTGTATTTAATTACATGTGATTATATTTATTTAATCACATGTGATTAAATTTATTTAATCACATATGATTCGTATGGAAAATATTTATTCTTGCATCGATTCAATAATTGTTCTAATATATTTAATCACATGTGATTATATGTATTTAATCACATATGATTTATGTGGACAAGATTCATTATTTCTTTCTCAATTCAATAGTTGTACTCATGTACTTAATCACATGTAATTATATGTATCAAATCGCATATGATTTATATTGATAATATTCATCAATATTTTTTGTTATGTATTTAATCATATATGATTGTATTTATTAATCACATATGATTAATGTGGAAAAAGAAAAACTATTTAATCAAAAACATGAAAATGAATCTTGTGTATAGAAATCATATGTGACTAAATGTACAAGAACAACTATTGAACAAGAATGTGAAGATGAATATTGTCCATATAAATCATATCTAATTAGATACGTATAATCTTATGTAATTAAGCACACAAGAACAACAACTGAATCGAGAACGCGAAAATAAATATTTTCCACATAAATTCTATCTGATTAGATAAATATAATCACATGTGATTATATGCATTTAATCACATATGATACATGTGGACAATATTTATCTTTGTGTTCTCGATTCAATAGTTGTTCTTGTGTATATAATCATATGTGATTATATGTATCTAATCACATATGATTTATATAGACATCATTATTTTTTGTCTGTATAAATCATATGTGACTAGATACATATAATCACATATGATTATATGTATTTAATCAAATATGATTACAGTGGACAAGTAACAACTATTGAATCGACAATGTGACAATGAATCTCATCCACATAAATCATATATGATTGGATACATATAATCACATGGGACTATATGTATTTAATCAGATATGATTTATGTAGACAATATTTATTTTTGCGGTTTCGACTGAATAATTACTTTTGTGTAATTAATCACATGTGATCATATGTATATAATCACATATGATTTGAGGTGGACAAGATTTATTTTTTCCTTCTCGATTCAATAGTTGTGCTCATGTACTTAATTACATACGATTATACATATAATCACATGCGATAAAATACATGAGAACAACTATTGAATCGACAAAGCAAAAATGAATTATGTCCACATAAATCATATGTGATTAGATTCATATAATCACATGTGATTATATGTATTTAATCACATATGATTAGTTTGGATAAAGATTTGTTTTCGTATTCTTGGTTCAATATATGTTATCATGTATATAATTACATTTGATTGTATGTATCTAATCACATATGATTTAAATACACATGATTTATTTTTTTCAATATGTGATTAGAAACATATAATCACATATGATTAAATGTATTTAATTACATTTGATTAAAGTGAAAAAAAAACAATTATTGAATCGAGAACTTGAAAAGAATCTTAGCCACATAAATGTTATGTGATTAGATACACATAATCACATGTTATTAGTGTATTTGTGAACAGTAACATAAAACAAGTAATGCCTACATAATAGGAGAGTTAGCACTCACTTCCTTGATCTTGAAAATTAGCTAGCATGAGCAAGATGGCTCCTTTCCTTTTCGAGAACCTACACAAAAATTATAACATTATTTAGTTTGTGTTTGTTGTATTAATCTTATAAAACTTATGTACATATTTCCTTATTTTGCCTTTGATTGTAGTCCTCTATTTGGGATATGTTTTCTTAACTTTCAACCCATTTTTAAATTTTAATCAAGTTACATGTGATTATATGTATCTAATCATATATGATTTGTATATGAAGATTCATATGTGATCAAACACGTATAATCACATGTGATTATATATAAATGTAGTTACATATGATTAGTGTCCACTTAAATCATATGTGATTAGATACATATAATCACATGTGATTATATGTATTACATTAGAACAATTATTGAATCAAAAAATGTGAATATGATTACTGTCTACATAAATTATATGTGGATAATATTCATTTTTGCATTTTTGATTCAATAGTTAATTTCTTGTATTTAATCACACACGATGATAATCACATATGATTTACATGGAAATTGTTTGTTTTCATGTTCTTGATTTAATATGTGCTCCGATGTATATAATCACATGTGATTATATATGTATCCAGTCACATATGATTCATATGGACAATATTTGTTTTCGCGTTTTCGATTCTAAATTTTTTATCATGTATTTGATCACATGTGATTATATGTATTTGATCACATGTGATTATATGTATTTAATCACATATGATTAATGTGTATAAAGATTTTGTGTTCTCAGTTCAATATTTGTTATCATGTATACAATCACATGTGATTATATTTATTTAATCACATATGATTTATATTAATAATAGCGTTTTCACGTTCTTGATTTACTATTTTTCTTATGTAGTTAATCACATATGATTAAAGTTGACAAAGAAAAATTATTGAATCGAGAAGGCGATAATGAATCTTATTCATATAAATCATATGTGACTGGATACATATAATCACATATGATTTTATATTTTTAATCATATATGATTTATGTGGGCGATATTCATTTTAGCGTTTTCGATTTAATAGTTGGTCTCATGTAATTAATCAAATGAATATTTTCCACATAAATTCTATCTATTAGATACATACAATGTGACATCCCCATTTTCACGGCCAGAAAAGACCGATTTGTTTATGCTTTGTTTTATAAATCAGAGTGATCGTTTAAAGAAAACGGTTGCGGAATTTGTTCCCAAAATAAAATATGATAACCATTTATCAAAACGTTTCTCAAAGAGAATGTATTTTCATTAAATAATAAAACCTCGGGATGTCATGTTTCGATACAGACCAAAAGCATAAACAATAATAAATAGACCTTACAACAATTATTCATAACTACTGGCCTATAATCCAAAATCTCTCGTCAAGTCCACCAACTTATACTCTTGTGCCATTACCTGTAATGCAAAGAAAACTGAGTGGGCCAGACTTGGGAGCCTGGTGAGCATATAGGGTTTTCAACCCACAATAATACAATTATTATATTCAACCATCAAACAATCAACTCAATTACTCATCCCTATTATGTTTCTTAGGATTTTACCCTAGGAATTCAACTACTCGTCATTCCTTCATTCCTAAGGATTGACCTAAGGAATTTACACAAACTTCCATTGCTACATAAGGCGCATCTGCCAACATTATCCTTTAAGCGCCTCTGCCAGGATTACGTCATACACTATGAGGCGCGACTGCCAGGTTTATGACATTCTCTTTTAGGCACATCTGCCGACATTATCTTATAAGCGCATCTGCCAAGATTATCCTATAAGCGCATCTGCTATTGTTATGACAATCTCTATTTGGCGCATCTTCCAAGATCACGACATTCACTACTTGGTGCATCTACCAATATTATTCTCAAGCGCATCTGCTAGCATTAAGGCATGCTCTTTTAGTTTCATCTACCAATACTATACTTAAGTGCATCTACTAGTATTATGTCACTTTCTCTTTGGTGCATCTACCAATACTATGCTTGAGCGCATATGCTAGTATTATGACATTCCCTAATTGGTGCATCTGCCAATATCATTCTTAATCATCTTTCATACATCATCATTTTATCACATACCAACTATCTCATCTACCCATGTTCTACCCAACATATTTGTAGATATGGAATACATATACAGTTCAACTCATTTAAAAACTATATAAGACATTCATTCCATACTCATCTCAAATAAACAACAATATATAAACACATAGCACGTATTTTATAACAAGTACTTCATATTTATGTGTTGGAAGAAAGTAACCACACACTCTCCCAAACATATACGTGATACATTCAAACAATACTTGTATTATACCCGTGTTTATGAAAGGGACTATACACCCACACATATAAACAACTTTATATCATACGCATATCACGTATTTTATAGAAAATACTTAATATTTATGTGTTAGAAGAAAGTAACTACACACCCACTCGTATAAACAGCAATATACTTAATACACTCAAACCATACTTGTATTATTATCGTGTTTGTGAAAGGTAGTATACACTCACCTGATCAGAAGATGATCGGACAGCACTACGACTTGCAGAAGTAGTAATCCTCAGCAGATCTGGAAGATCTCTTCAAAAATCGAACTTCTCGCGGGCAGAGCTTCGGCTTGGGAACCGCACTTCTCAGGATCTTCGGGATCTCGGGACTTGCCTCGGGGCTCGAGAATAATAGCGGGGATTCGGGATATTTCTGGCACGCAAAACGATGCAAAACGGGAGAGAAAAGAGAAGAAATTGGCAAAAGACTCGGCTGCCTTCGGATCCTATTTATAGGAGGCTGGAGCCTCGGGGTACGCGGGGCGTACTGCAGTACGCAGCGCATACTGCTTCCGAAATCGTCACTGCATGCGTCATCCGAAATGTCGACACTCTTCGGAGTACGCGGGGCGTACGTCGGATCGGACCGGTGACTCGTCTTCGGATAATGCCGGATTAAAAGATTAAAAATAAATAAAATTTATTTAATAAACTTCGGAAATTCATATCTTCTTCATACGAACTCCGTTTTCACCGTTCTTTATATCCACGCGAAGGTGAGACTACGCTCTACAACTTTCGTTTAGACTCCATCGGTTAATTTCGACTTTATTTTTATTATTTATTTTTAATAGGCCGCGACAGAAAAACTTCGTTATAAATTCATAACTTCTTCGTTTGACGTCCGTTCTCGTCTGACTTTTTATCGCTTCGATACCAACAACGAGACCTTCGATCCTCGTTTAGATTGCTAAGGCTAAATACCGCTCTAACGTAAATTCACTTTTTACGTTGCGTTGTATCGTGCCGGTTCGGTCGCGAAACTTCGACAGGTCATAACTTCTTCGTTATAACTCGGATTTTGGCGTTCTTTATATGCACGGAAACCTTGTGACATATACTACAACTTGGTTAAGATTAATCTTTCTAGATAATCTTCCATCAAAAAGTCATTTTTGACGCCTATCGTCTCTAAATTGAATAGCCCTGATGTACGGGCGTTACAATTATCTCCCCTTTAGGTTGATTACGTCCCGGAATCATCAACGAAATAGGACTTGCATAATGATTCCACACGTTATCTCTTCATCCTAGGTAATAACCATAAATTTTATGTTTCCTCGAAAGAGTATTTAACTCTATGGCTTTCTTGACCGCAGACGATGCCCAATCTTGCATTTGCTTATCGTACTATGTTGTACTTTCAATCGTAACCCTCGAGTTACCAAATAAGTTATTATTATGGACTCCTTCTTCTTCTCAGGATAAATACTTTCCTTTATCCATTGTAACAAACCGATGGGTTGTGTTCTATTGACCTCTCATCGCACGATGCGACGCTTAGACTCAGTCTTTAATAATGTTAAATTCCAGAATGGAATATACCTTCCTTGATATTCTAATGTGATATAACCACATTTCAGCATGTAGCACTTCTACCTGCAAACTTCTTTTAACAACGAGCGTGACACTATCAATCGCATTAACTTCAACCTTCTGTCTTAAGTCAGATGTTACATCTAACTTGGTCCTCTGGACCACGTAACATACTCCTCGTAGTCGAACTCAAATTTAAACATGACCACTAGGGTCGGAACAAGAACCATCTTACTAGTCATCACCGAAACAATGGTAATGACATACCAGAATAAAATGGAATCAATCACTAGCTTCTTGGTAACCTTGTGACTTTCCCTGATCCAAGTGCGAGTCCCGTGCTTCCGGTAGTATATGCATATACTACCTTTCACACCTACTCGTACTCGTCCCAAGTATTGTCCCGCAGTCGACCAAGTCACCATACAAGAAAATCAGACAATCATTCAACACATCAGTTAGCAAAAATAGGGTTTATATTAATTCCTTGAAACGATTACACAAAAGTTCAAGTTCACCCTATACTATGCCTCTAATAGGCTACACCACATGTTACTTTTCATATCACTACTTTATAACTTGATCTTTAGATATAAGATCCTTATTCCTGATTCCTTGCATTGCCATCTGCTTCATCAAGGATCATTTGAAATGCTCTTGCCTTTAGCTTTGGCGGCGCCTCTAGCCTTGCTGCTTGATTTTTCCTTGGGCAGTCTTGCTTGAAGTGCCCCTCTTCGTTACATTCGTAACACACCTTTTTGTTGAAAATACATTCATCGGCGTAATGCCCATGCTTTCCACACTTGAAACATGTCACCTCCACGCCACATTTTCCTGAGTGCTTCTTTTTGCACTTATCGCACCACCGTGCCTCATCCCTTCCTCCTCCTCCAGACTTCGAGGATTTTCTTTTCTCATTAGAACCTGAAGTTCTTTCTAACTTTCTCTTCTCGCCAACTTCAACCTTACTATCAGTTCTCCCCTTGATCATATTCTCAACAGACTTGGCAGCCCAAATAGCTGCCTCTAGAGTAGGTGCCTGACGCACTGACACCGCATACTCCCAAGGGAGTCCCTTTGCGTACCGGTCGACTTTTGTCAGTTCGTCTGGGACGATGCGTAAAGCAAACTCCATCTTGTCTGTGAAGGCATTAGTGTATTCATCCACTGACATGCTGTCTTTCTTCAATATCAGAAACTTATTCTCCAACTCCAATAGATTTTGAGCCGAGCAGAACTTGCGCTTGAATTGCACCAAGAACTCTGCCCAGGTCAGTTGCAGTGGCTCATTAGGACTTAGGATCTTCTCCAAAGTGTTCCACCAACGAACAGCCCCACCCCTGAACTGACGTACTGCATAGATAGTTTGCAACTTGCCTCTGCAGCCACAAGTCATGAAGGCTAACTCCATTTCAGAAATCCAATCCATAACTCCAATCGGATCCTCCTTTCCATTGAAGGTCGATGGTTTGCAAGTTAGAAAGTCCTTGTACTTGCATCCCATTCCATCATTCCTTCCACCATGGTTGTCTTGCCTAACTATCGGTGGGTTGGCTTGACCAACAGACCCACTGAAGTTTCCACTTTCCGAGTGCCCTTCATTTAATTCAGGCTCCTCCACACGAATTGACAGTTCTTCACGATTCTGTTGAAGCAACCGTTTAGTTTCATCCATCTGACGATCCAACATCGTCTAAATCATCATTTGCACACCGGCCATGGTTATTGGCTCAGGTGCTGCTGCTACGACAGGT
Organism: Lactuca sativa; assembly: GCF_002870075.4. Lineage (NCBI taxonomy): Eukaryota > Viridiplantae > Streptophyta > Magnoliopsida > Asterales > Asteraceae > Lactuca > Lactuca sativa. Next base: position 363,015,346 of record NC_056627.2, on the reverse strand, counting down.
ACTTGTTCAATCACTGGTGGTTGATTCCTGTTTTCGTCAGCATTTCCAACTCCACTTCTGGTTCTCACCATTTTTGATCTACACACCGAATAAGGTGAAATCAGATCCTCAATCATGATAGATATTCAAATCTTCCTTATCACTCCGAAACGTTTACATGCTAGTTCTAATATCGTAGACGTACGCTTAGAATCCTACACACATAAGGTTTCTAGATCCGGTCGGCAACAGACCATAGATCCGAACAAATAATATCATATATGGCAACATATAACATTTAGCACATAAAGCATTTTAGGCAACTTTCCTAAAATAAACCAGTGCTCGTGTCTAAAACATCACAGACACATATCTCAAAATTTCACTTAGCATTCTAAGTTTAAGTCTAGAAATCCTTCAAATTCCTAGTTCGCTTAAACTAATGCTCTGATACCATTTGTGACATCCCCATTTTCACGGCCAGAAAAGACCGATTTGTTTATGCTTTGTTTTATAAATCAGAGTGATCGTTTAAAGAAAACGGTTGCGGAATTTGTTCCCAAAATAAAATATGATAACCATTTATCAAAACGTTTCTCAAAGAGAATGTATTTTCATTAAATAATAAAACCTCGGGATGTCATGTTCCGATACAGACCAAAAGCATAAACAATAATAAATAGACCTTACAACAGTTATTCATAACTACTGGCCTATAATCCAAAATCTCTCGTCAAGTCCACCAACTTATACTCTTGTGCCATTACCTGTAATGCAAAGAAAACTGAGTGGGTCAGGCTTGGGAGCCTGGTGAGCATATAGGGTTTTCAACCCACAATAATACAATTATTATATTCAACCATCAAACAATCAACTCAATTACTCATCCCTATTATGTTTCTTAGGATTTTACCCTAGGAATTCAACTACTCGTCATTCCTTCATTCCTAAGGATTGACCTAAGGAATTTACACAAACTTCCATTGCTACATAAGGCGCATCTGCCAACATTATCCTTTAAGCGCCTCTGCCAAGATTACGTCATACACTATGAGGCGCCACTGCCAGGTTTATGACATTCTCTTTTAGGCACATCTGCCGACATTATCTTATAAGCGCATCTGCCAAGATTATCCTATAAGCGCATATGCTATTGTTATGACAATCTCTATTTGGCGCATCTTCCAAGATCACGACATTCACTACTTGGTGCATCTACCAATCTTATTCTCAAGCGCATCTGCTAGCATTAAGGCATGCTCTTTTAGTTTCATCTACCAATACTATACTTAAGTGCATCTACTAGTATTATGTCACTTTCTCTTTGGTGCATCTACCAATACTATGCTTGAGCGCATATGCTAGTATTATGACATTCCCTAATTGGTGCATCTGCCAATATCATTCTTAATCATCTTTCATACATCATCATTTTATCACATACCAACTATCTCATCTACCCATGTTCTACCCAACATATTTGTAGATATGGAATACATATACAGTTCAACTCATTTAAAAACTATATAACACATTCATTCCATACTCATCTCAAATAAACAACAATATATAACCACATAGCACGTATTTTATAACAAATACTTCATATTTATGTGTTGGAAGAAAGTAACCACACACTCTCCCAAACATATACGTGATACATTCAAACAATACTTGTATTATACCCATGTTTATGAAAGGGACTATACACCCACACATATAAACAACTTTATATCATACACATAGTACGTATTTTATAGAAAATACTTAATATTTATGTGTTAGAAGAAAGTAACTACACACTCACTCGTATAAACAACAATATACTTAATACACTCAAACCATACTTGTATTATTATCGTGTTTGTGAAAGGTAGTATACACTCACCTGATCAGAAGATGATCGGACAACACTACGACTTGCAGAAGTAGTAATCCTCAGCAGATCTGGAAGATCTCTTCAAAAATCGAACTTCTCGTGGGCAGAGCTTCGGCTCGGGAACCGCACTTCTCGGGATCTTCGAGATCTCGGGACTTGCCTCGGGGCTCGAGAATAATACCGGGACTTCGGGATATTTCTGGCACGCAAAACGATGCAAAACGAGAGAGAGAAGAGAAGAAATTGGCAAAAGACTCGGCTGCCTTCGAATCCTATTTATAGGAGGCTGGAGCCTCGGAGTACGCGGGGCGTACTGCAGTACGCAGCGTGTACTGCTTCCGAAATCGTCAGTGCATGCGTCATCCGAAATGTCGACACTCTTCGGAGTACGCGGGGCGTACTCGCGTACGCGGGACGTACGTCGGATCGGACCGGTGACTCGTCTTCGGATAATGCCGGATTAAAAGATTAAAAATAAATAAAATTTATTTAATAAACTTCGGAAATTCATATTTTCTTCATACGAACTCCGTTTTCGACGTTCTTTATATCCACGCGAAGGTGAGACTACGCTCTACAACTTTCGTTTAGACTCCGTCGGCTAATTTCGACTTTATTTTTATTATTTATTTTTAATAGGCCGCGACAGAAAAACTTCGTTATAAATTCATAACTTCTTCGTTTGACGTCCGTTCTTGCCTGACTTTTTATCGCTTCGATACCAACAACGAGACCTTTGATCCTCGTTTAGATTGCTAAGGCTAAATACCGCTCTAACGTAAATTCACTTTTTACGTTGCGTTGTGTCGTGCCGGTTCTGTCGCGAAACTTCGACAGGTCATAACTTCTTCGTTATAACTCGGATTTTGGCGTTCTTTATATGCATGGAAACCTTGTGACATATACTACAACTTGGTTAAGATTAATCCTTCTAGATAATCTTCCATCAAAAATTCATTTTTGACGCCTATCGTCTCTAAATTGACTAGCCCTGATGTACAAGCATTACATACAATCACATGTGATTATACGCATTTAATCACATATGATATAGGTGGACAATATTTATCTTTGTGTTCTCGATTCAATAGTTGTTCTCATGTATATAATCATATGTGATTGTATGTATATAATCATATGTGATTGTATGTATATAATCATATGTGATTATATGTATCTAATCACATATGATTTATATAGACATCATTATTTTTTGTCCATATATATCATACATGTGAAAATGAATTTTATCCATAAATCATATATGATTGGATAAATATAATCATATGTGATTATATGTATTTAATCAAATATGATTTATATGGACAATATTTATTTTTGCGGTTTCGATTGAATAATTGTTTTTTTTTTGTATTTAATAACATTCCATTATATGTATATAATCACATATGATTTGAAGTGGACAAGATTCATTTTTGTCTTCTCGATTCAATACTTGTGCTCATGTACTCAATCACATACGATTATACATATAATCACATGTGATAAAATACATGAGAACAACTATTGAATCGACAAAGCAAAAATAAATTATGTCCACATAAATCATATGTGATTAGATTCATATAATCACATGTGATTAGATGTATTTAATCACATATGATTAATTTGGATAAAGATTTGTTTTCGTGTTCTCTGTTCAATATTTGTTATCATGTATATAATTACATGTAATTATATGTATCTAATCATATAAAATTTATATAAACAAGATTTATTTTTTCCAAATAAAATCATATGTGATTAGAAACATATAATCACATCTTATTAAATGTATTTAGTCACATATGATTAAAGTGGAAAAAACAATTATTGAATCGAGAAAGCGAAAATGAATCATAGTCACATAAATCATATGTGATTAATATGGACCAATAACAGCTATAAAATTAAGAACACGGAAACAAATTTTGTCCATATAAATCATATATGATTTTTTATATTTAATCAAATATGATTTACATTGACAATATTTTTTTTTTCATTTTATCGATTCATTTTTCTCATGTATTAGTTATAAAAATACACAAAAAATAAAGTTGTAACGGAGACTATTTTTTCTAAAAAATAATCGTAGGAAATAAATTGCTAAAAAATACCAAAAAAAATTAGGAAAATTATTTTTAATTGTATATAATAAATAACCAATGAAAAAGCTAAATCTAAAAAAACAAAGCAAAAGCAATCGTAATTTAAATTAAATTAAGTTATATGAAAATAATGGAATTTTAAATAAAGAAAAAAAGTATATTAGACACATTTATGTAAATTGAATTTATTGTTGTTCGCATACGGTGTAAGATAGCAAAAAACATGGACATGTTATCAAAACTCACTTATAAACTTATAAACAACAAAAATCAGATAATGACAAAAAAAATGACAGCCCCAATTTATCATAATACCTACTAGTCTAAATTTACTTTATCTCAATCTACTCTAATAAATTAAAATCTTTTTGCCACATGTCACACTCTCATTAATTTGGCGACATGTCATTTTATGGTTATTTTCAATTAAATTTTTTCCATGACATTTTGTGGTTTTTTCTATTTTATTAAATATCACATAATATTTAAATGTAATAATTGCGATAAATTTGATAATAAATGCATATCAATTTCAATAATTGACTTTCCTTCTAATTTCAACATATTTAAATTAAAACATTATTAGTTTCATTTGTTTATTTATCTAAATTGTTTTTTTTAATTTAAAAGAAAAAAACATTTTAATTTTAATAATTAAAATTTTTTCTAATTTTTCTTATAAATTCAAACTTTTTCAAATGTTTAGAATTTTCATAATTTTTTTTAAATGAATCTATCTAATACATGGGTCTTACACCTAGTTTTAATAATAAAGAACTTAATTTTAAACTCCAATCAATTTCAAATCCCACTTTTCAAAACACTTACCAGTTCACTTTGAAAAGGGAAAGCGACATATCACCATGGAAAACTCCAAACCGAGTCCATTATCACAAAAATCTGTCGATTAATACATTCTTTTTTACTACAAATGAACAATCAACCCTAAAGAAATCAAGATATTGAGAGGAAATAAGGGATACCTGTGGAGACAACATATTTGATCGTCGGCACTAGTGAGAACGAAGGCGGTGGCTGCGACCGACGAAACAAGATGACTGCTTAAGTGGAGTATGACAAGGCTTTCTAATCCTCCAATAAGCGTCCCTCCGATGAACACCGTCGGAGCTACGGCCTCACCACCACCTCCGTCATCCTGTTATGAAGCGGAGAATGAGTCGATTTAAATCCATCATTAAAACTCTCTTCTCTCTCATACACGCCGAGATGACATTAATAGTGATTTTCGTGTTCAAAACCCCTCTAAGGAAACTTGTTATCAAGTCAGGTGTGGTTAAGCACCAATCTCTGTGAAGACAGTTGGATCGACTATATTGGTTGTGATGATGTCTAGTATTTATAGTGTGATGCAGATCCATAATCATCGGAATAGAGACAATGACGGTGGTTGCGAACTTACTCCAAATGATTAGATACTTGCTTCCAGACATCTCCTTAAGCTTCTATCATGGATACGTTTTCAATTTCATTAATCGATACACATACATAATTCAGGTGAACGATCATTGCTTCTAAAGATGCCTTCCTCTCCAGTGATAGTGGTCCAAACCTTACTTTAGATCTGTTGCCTTCTTCGGATCCGATGAAACAAGATTGAGTACCTTCTACTTAAGATCCGGTAGAAACCAACTCTAGTAATCAGAGAAATAGTATCGGGAAAGCTTTTCGGTGGGAAGGAGAGTCAGTTGGAGTTCGTTCAGGGAAAGGAGAGACGGATTGCGGTTTTTTTCGATAGGTGGAGGGATAAAGGTGGATTCAATAGATTGCATATGTGGTCCGAATGTGTGTTTAAGGGGGGATAGGTGGTGGGTTAAATGTTCTCATTTGAACATATATATATATATATACACACACACACACACACACACACACACACATATATATATATATATATATATATATATATATATATATATATATATATATATATATATATATATATAACCTTAATTTTTTTTTGGCTCCATCCTGATCTATCCTAATTAAAGTGATAAAGATACAACGTTATAATTTCACATATATATAAATATAATTATCAATAACTTCAATGGTACTCTAGAGTTTTTAAAAAGAATAGTAGGGGCATATTATGTACTAACAATAAATATATCATTCTCTTATTATTAAAATAACTAAGTTAAGAAAAAACTCTATCATTACTGCTCAACGTCTCCCCCCCCCCTCTTCTCTCTTACATACAAGCACACACACGACTCGTTCATTTTCATGTTCGATTGCGATGGTAGATTGCTGATCGGTGGTGGATCTATGATAATCAGAGTATCTATAATCACGTCACCATTGAAGATCGAAACTCACAAGCATACGGTGAAGATTGATGACGAACCACAATTAATGTCGATTTCCACCAAAATTACATTTGATTTCAACAAAATCACCATCGATTTGTAGTACTAATGATTGAAATCGCACACATAATGTCTATTATTGCTCCTCGCGAACTGGTAGATTCCATTACTATTCCTATTTTTAGGAGTTTGAACTTTTGATTTTGTGATTTTGATTCATCAAACCCTCAAGTTAAACAAACATTATTAGCTATGTAATTATCATGTTGTATCTTTATCACTTTAATTAGGATAAATCAGGATGGAGCCAAAAAAAATTAGGGTTATATATATATATATATATATATATATATATATATATATATATATATATATATATATATATATATATATATATATATATAAGAATGATCATTTGAGAAGTCATAGTTTTTCTAGAACCCGAGAACTAAATGTGGAACGTTAGATTAAAACTTTTAATGGCTAAGATCAAAGATGACATATTTGTAATTATCAATAACTTCAATGGTACTCTAGACTTTTTAAAAAGAATAGCAGGGGCATATTATGTATTAACAATAAAAATATCATTCTCTTATTATTAGAATAATAATTTAAAAAATCTTTATCATTACTGCTCATCGTCTCCCCCCCTTCTTCTCTCTCACATACAAGCACACACACACGACTCGTTCGTTTTCATGTTTGATTGCGATCGTAGATCGTCGATCGGTGGTGGATCTTTGATAATCGGAGTATCTGTAATCGCGTCACCATTAAAGATAGAAACTCATAAACATATGGTGAAGATTGATGACGGATCACAATTAATGTTGATTTCCACCAAAAACACATTCGATTTCAACAAAATCACCATCGATTTCTAGTACTAATGATTGAAATCGCACGCATAATGTCTATTATTGCTCCTGATGAACTGGTAAGTTCTTGTAACATCCATAAAAAACTTTTTAAATTTCCAAAAAACCATTAATTATTACAAAGTGTTTTCAAAATAGTTTATTCATCAGAGACCCCAAAAATCGAAATCATAAATCGAGGAAGTGTATGGCCACGCCTTCGTCTTCCCGCGGTCATCCACTGTACCTGAAACAATATCGATAAACGTAAGCTCGAAGGCTTAGTGAGTTACCCCCAAAATACCCATACACCCAACGATACACATACAATAACAAACAACATACTGTGGTTCCAATCATCCATCTGTGACATCCCCATTTTCACGGCCAGAAAAGACCGTTTTTTTATGCTTTATAAAAATCAGAGTACCTCTTTTCATAAAAATGTTGCGGAATTTGTTCCCAGAAAAATACGATAAATACGTTATCAAAACATTTTCGAAGAAACGTATTTTATTTATTTTAAAACGTTTGGGATGTCATTGTTAATACAGGAACATAAGCATAAACGGAACTTACATTTATTTACACTAGTGATCTACATCTCTTTAGTCTCTCAGTGTAATGTCACTTTATATCGACACCTGTGATATAAATAAACTGAGTGGGTCAGGTTAGGAAACCTGGTGAGTACATAGGGTTTTCAACCCACAATAATATAATTATTATGTTTAAACAATTAAACAATCAACCCAATTACCCATCCCCATTGTCACACCCCAAAACCAGAACGGCGGAAACGTTCTGGGGTGGATGACGTCATGTCAAGTATCACTACACATGTATTACAGTAATCAAAGTACAACAAAACATTGCATTAATAGTAATAATTTTACATGGTTTACATTACATGGTATCAAAGTAATACAAGCAAATATACTAAATACTGTTGGGTTTTGAGCATTCTAACACTCCTAAGTGAACATGCAACCCTAAATACCTTGGATCTATGTTTTCTCTATTATACATGCAAATAAGAACTTCCAAGGTATTATCCTAATCTAGCATACAAAATAATGAGTGTAACAAGATAGAATACATACCTCTTTCATGTAGAAAGTCTTCATGAAGCTTGAGTGCCTAGTGCCCCAAGTGTGACACCTCAAATGGTTCACACAACACCAAATACACTTGGAATAACTTGAGAGAAATCTACACTTCATGAAATCGGCTAGCCCTTCATATTCACACAATAGTCACCGATTTTGTCAAGAATAAGATCTTTATATAGTGTTACAATTAGGGTAAACCCTAATTGTCATGACTTTCCATTTCCTTGGATCCATGGGTTCAAATACACCATGGAGCATCCATGGACCATCCTATGGGTTTTAGCCCAACTTGATTATCCATGGAGCATTAGCCCACTATACAAGTATGGATGATTTACACAATCAACCCATATATTTTATTAGTCTTCTTTTGATCACTTAATTAATCCTAGATTAATTCTTGATCAATACTAATTAAATAATCTTATTATTCTTATTATTAATATACTAGAACTTATAATATATTAGTAACCATAAGTGTCTTATTTCTCTCATTAGAGTCTATCCAAGTGCATGATGCCATGCAACCCAAATGGACAATGCCGGGTCGGGTCAAGTCTTACTAATTATAGTTATGGACTTAGACATTAATCCAATAGTCTCCCACTTGGATAAGTCTAAAACTATTATTGCGTATGACTTCAGGAACCAACTGGCAATCGTAGCTCTCAAAAGCTTCTGTCGAACTCTGACCTTGTCGATGAACTCTGACCTTTGTCAATGACTTGTCCATTAGATAAGGGATCATATATTCCTCCATTCTAGATATCATATGGACTCAGACATGGATTATAATCATTCTCTCTGTCCATTTGTTGTTTCCCGATTTCCGATTTATGACGACTGACTAATTGAACAAATCAAATCAGTCCTGGCCTGGCCGAGCACTTCCATTTGTCATCATCAAATCATTGAGGGGCCCACATATATCGCTTTTATCCCAAAGGTAAAAGGAATGGATAAACTTTGACTCATATGGATTGTTCTACTACTTGTTGAATCATACACAAAGACACGTTTTATAGCACCGAGTTACCAAATGCGCTTTCATGCAATCAATGTACAACCAACTCATAGTAACAACTCATATCTCTAGGTTTGAAGAATATAAGATATTATCGTCTCATGATCACTCGTGATAAAATCCATGAAGTGATTCCAATGAGCGCGGGTTGAATCGGATACTCAGAACTTATGAGCACTCATGAGTGTTGTAGCCCTTTGTCCAACACCTTATACCTCTACAAGCCAACCCATGACAGTCTTAATTCATATCTACTTCCAACATATGACCGACTGTGGATAGTTTGAATAACTTAGTCATTCCGGAAGAATAACCCAGTTTATTCGGGAAGTCAAAACATGCAAAGTGAAACACAATAATAATTGAATTCAATATGGTATCAAAACCTATGAACATAAATAAAACACCTTTTATTTATCACCATATGATTACACATTATTCATTGTATACTGTTTCAGCTATCAACTTTATTCTTGAATTTAAAACAATAGTAGTCCCATGCTCCAAGCATGTACACTATGTTTTCTAAACACTAGTCATGCCACACACAAAGTATGCATACTATGTTTGTCTATGATCTTTACTTTGTGAACTAGATCAATTGAACATAACTTCAATGATTCTGTTTTCACACTCCCAAATCCTTACTGCCAAATGCAAGAATTCCAAATTCATACCATTTACTGAAATCTGTCAGATTGTAAACTTATATGCATTGACCCTCTTGTAATGATTGTGCACAAAGTCAGAAAGACTTGACAACAATCATTACAGAGTATTCCAAAGGATATCAGCTCCTTGGAAACATCCTTCTTGCATTAAGTTTCCTAATCTTAAACAGATTGAAAATTCTAACTTTGAAACATTTCCAGATTCCATTTTGACTATTACTTCTGAACAAGAGTTGCCTCCTTCCAGATTATGTCAATATGGTCCTTCCAGAATTATCACTATACTTCCAACTGTCCTTGAGCAACCAATCTTTGGTAAACCTTAGATTGTCCTTGACAATTGTTTAATCCTTTTAGTCATATCCAGTTCTAAAACTTTTCCCTTCTTAATGCCCCAGGCATTTGGAAAATTTTAGAAAGGATGAATATAGCACATGTAATCGATCCTATATCCGAAGCATATGGGACACGATTCATGATGTCTCACATAAAGACTAAACCAGTCTTTTGCTATAATGTGTCCATTTCAATTTGCCAAGTTCTCATAATTCAGATTATGAAAAGGGATGCCGTAATCATAATCAAATTTTAGAACGCAAATAATGGACCCATATACAAAATTTCCTTATGTTGATCCATTCCAACATGAAATTCATATATATTTCCTTGACTAAATGATTAAAACCTCACGATCTAAGCTTATAGATTTGAGATGAAGTATAATTTCCTCTCCCTTAATTATAGCAAAACAACTTTTCCCAATTGAAACCTTTTGTTTTCTATAATTAACATTGCTAGCTTGCAATACTTATCATAATTATCATGCTCCCACTAACATGATGATTATTAGCATAACACTTATGCTCCCACTAGCTTTGACATGTACTCAGAAATCAGCTGACTTTCTTACCAAAGTTCAGATTTCTGATACTAGATTGTTTTGATAAAACTTTATCAAAATCATACACCTTCCCTTAGATAGCACACTTGTGTGTCTAAACAATTATGAAGAGGGATGCCGTAATCATAATGGTTAGACCTTTTTGCCACTTCTCACAAGTCCAGGTTAGTGTGCCGGTAAACCACACACGCTCCACTAACGACTTTGAGAATGCAAATATCACAATTGCTATCTAGCTAAAATCTACTTAGTGAAAGTGTTTCCTCACCATCATTTTCATGAATTGGAGAGAAACCTTATGACACTTAGATTTAATGGTGTATGTGTTCTTATCCATGTGAATTGTCAAAACCATAGTCACAAGACAAGGATAATGATAGATCCAAACTCATATGGACTGAACTCAATCTTAATTTCTTGCCACCTGACAGCTCAAGGGTCTGCCATTGCTTCCAAGTTGTTGTGCAACTAATTGAGAACTCTAAGAACTCATATGCAAAGCCAAATTTAACTGGAATGGGCATAAAATATGTCAACACGATAGGTTACAAACCTCAAGTTGTGTGCTAGTGAAGAACTTTAGGTTTTATTCTTGATTAGTTCTTGAGACTTTCAAGACCTTTAAGACTCCCACTGTCCTCTTGACATATAAGACTCCCTTGTCAAACATCCAAGAGATAGTGCGGATTCTAATCAAGACAAACACTTCACAAAATTGGCCTTAGTTGGTCTTTGTTTTATCCAAAACATCACAACTTACCAATTTCAAATGTACAAGAGTAGGAACTTTTACTCTTACATTTGACAAGTGTTTTAAACCTTCTTTAAGACATGTCACTCAAGTTACAATCTTGGAGTATGACTCTAAGACTTGTATTGGAACGAAGTATGACTCATCTTCTTGATTTAACCATTTCAACAATTCAAGATCCCTTTTCTTAGTCATAAGAATGCACTAAGATTTCCTTAGAGAACTAATTGTGCTATGGTTTCTTAATCATTAAGATGATCACAAAACTGATACTAAAGTACTCTCCCATCTTTTCAGATTTGAGAAACTTTTATCCTTTTGCCTAATTTGATTCTTTTTATTCGCTCTGTCATACATTGGAACCTTTTTCCAATGTCTCAGAGTTACACTTAAGCTTGTAAGTATAATCATATTTACTGAGCTTTAGTAAACTATGACGAATAGTCTTATCAATCTTTTATGGTGGACTTAGTCAGTGCACAAGACTGTGTACTCGATCCCTTAGTCCTTCACTTGACTCACACATCCATGTGAACAAGTAATTAGTCTTAATTTTCCAATACTTGAAAGTTCTCATTCATCATGCTATACAACTTGCATGATTCCAAGTTCCGGTCCAATTGAAACTTGGGTGATGAGAATCTTTCCTTACTTGGTAAATTTAGACATTACCACAAATGAAAGAATAAATTTCATATTTCCACTCTTGCTATTAATGGAATCATATAAGCAACAATTTTTCCTCAAATGCCATTGTAAGGATATTTTAAAATAAATAAAATCAAAAAATTTCTTTTATTTTAAAACTATGCGGAAAAACTTATCCTTACAATCCATATGAAAACTTGTTGTTATCTATTCCTAAGCAATATCTCATAACTCCTAAGAAGTAGCTCAAGAATCTGATCTTCAAACTATGCGATAGAAATCCATCTACGCCATCAGATTCAGCATATTCTTTCTTTAAGTTTCTTCACTTTTCTTTGATTCTTAAAACATCACCATGTGACCCAGTCACATCATGTATCAAGAATCTCATAATAGAAACTTAACAGAGTTAGATAGTAGACTTTACCTGAAGTAGAGTCAAACTTATTGACTTTAACATCCTTAGGTAAATTTGGCAGATTCGTAACCAATGTCCCTTCCTTTGGCAATATAAACATATGGACCCTTTGATAATGGTACACGGGACTATCACAGACTTAGCTTTTCTCTTTACCATTTGGTCAACCGAGTTGACTATGGCCGATCCCTTTCCATTGGGAAGAGAGAGCTTTACTGGATGTCCAATGTCATCATTGTCAATGTCCATAAAGTTTTAGGAAGTTGATCTTAGCAAATAGATAAGATCATTAAGGGTCTTTTCATAGTCTATTTCATAGGTGTCCCAAAGGAACTCACTATGTGACTTAGAAAGTGATTGAACCACCAACTTTCTCAAGACTTTGACACCCAACTCTCCCGGCTTGTCAATATGTGACTACATCTCCAAGACGTGACCACACCTAGACCTTTCCTTGCCAATTGGGCTTGAGTGACCTTAAACTTTTCAAGAACTTGTGGGTTAGGGAGAATAATTGGAGGAGGTGAATGATGGATGATTTCCAAGGGACATCATCTTTATTTAGGAAAGCTTGTTTCAAGAGATTTGGGAAGATCATAAATGTCTTTACCAGACATCTTTGGGGAGATATTCAAGATAGTTGATCTAAAGTCCTTAATATGACACCCAATATGAAATATTAAGGCTAGGACCCAACAAACTATTTTATAACTTAGAAGAGGTATGCCGTAATCCAAGCTATAAAATATTTGAAGGTAGGTGAATGACGATTCACCAATTTCCACCAAGATAAACGAAATTTATTATTAGGTTTTAATTGGTTTTTGAAACTCCTAGATCTTTTGAGATTCATTGAACTGATCAATGGCATGTTTCAATCTCGAGTGTGCCCTTCAGGTTTTGTGACTGGGATGCCGAGGATCACAAAACAAGGTGTGAAGTAACCATGCAAATTACTTGGTACCCTTAAGTGTTTACCCCTCAATCGATGTGCCGGTTAACCACACACGCTCCATCGATACTATGATAAACATTAAGTTACCCTTTGCCTACCTTGTTAAATACGCGTTAGTGTGCCGGTTAACCACACACGCTCCACTAACCGACTTAAACAAAGTGCAAAGTGTAATTTCATGGATTAGCACCTTATTCACATTTTCCTAAGTAACTAAGATTGGGTATTGCTAAGAGTTTAGTTACTTAGTATTTATCATTAATACTTTTAATGAAGGGAGAATTATAGTTCTGTCAAACCCGTTCGGCTAACGACCCTCCACCAGTCAAGCAAGCGGTGGGTGAGAGTGGACACCCATTAAGTTGCCATTTTATAGGCAACAACCTTATACCCACCTTATAGACCGGCTTCGTGAATGAGGCGTACTAGCGGTAAGACTGACTTTACTCTTATACATACATACATATATATATATATATATATATATTATTAACTTATAATATTATAAATTATAAGGGTTGAATTTTAACTCTTTAAAATTCTAAGGGCTAACTTGGAATTAAAGTATTCATAAGTGAAAACTTTTCAAATTCCAAAACTTGAGGGCAAGTCTTGAAACTATTCAAAACTAATTAATTCCATAACTTATGTGTTTAAAGTAGTTTTAATCCAAAAACTCTTCAAGTTCCATAACTTGAGGACAAGTTATGGAAGACTTTAAACTAATAGAAGAATTAACTTTTCTTTATTTTATAACTTATGGAATTAATTAAGGTTACACTTTTATTTTTAATTTATTATTTAATGAAGAGACTCTTGGTCCTTCATAACTTGAGGACAAATTATGGAGTCATAACACCATTTAATTAGAACTAGACTCTTCATTTTTGTAACCTTTGCCAACTATTATGAGTTTTATGAAACTTAATTGTGACTTTTCATATAACTTGAGGACAAGTTACAAAAACACATTTTAGAATAAACTCTTAGATTAATTTGGATTGAAAACAACTATTTCACTCAACTTTTCTATTAATCTAAGCAACTCATAAGAACAAGATAATTCAAATTAAATTTTTTCATGTAATTAGTCTAAACCTTAAACTAATACAAAACATGAATCTATTGACAATTATCTTTGAAATTGGATTAGCATGAACATTACCACATCAAAAATAAGTTTATAAGTTCAAAAACATCTTAGGGTAATGTTCCTAGTCCAATTCCAGCCAAAAAAGTCGAATTTATGTTGTCTGGGGGTCCAACTCGTCGAGTGCATGAACCAACTCGGCGAGTTGGATGCTTTTTACCTTGGACTCGGCGAGTCCATTCATGGACTCGGCGAGTCTGCTGGGCAGACAACATCAAAACTCAATTTTCCAGCTTCTTTTGCAAGTATAACAAGAAAAAAAGCCTAGGCTCTGATACCACTGTTGAGTTTTGAGCATTCTAACACTCCTAAGTGTACATGCAACCCTAAATACCTTGGATCTATGTTTTCTCTATTATACATGCAAATAAGAACTTCCAAGGTATCATCCTAATCTAGCATACAAAATAATGAGTGTAACAAGATAGAATACATACCTCTTTCATGTAGAAAGTCTTCATGAAGCTTGAGTGCCTAGTGCCCCAAGTGTGACACCTCAAATGGTTCACACAACACCAAATACACTTGGAATAACTTGAGAGAAATCTACACTTCATGAAATCGGCTAGCCCTTCATATTCACACACTAGTCACCGATTTTGTCAAGAATAAGATCTTTATATAGTGTTACAATTAGGGTAAACCCTAATTGTCATGACTTTCCATTTCCTTGGATCCATGGGTTCAAATACACCATGGAGCATCCATGGACCATCCTATGGGTTTTAGCCTAACTTGATTATCCATGGAGCATTAGCCCACTATACAAGTATGGATGATTTACACAATCAACCCATATATTTTATTAGTCTTCTTTTGATCACTTAATTAATCCTAGATTAATTCTTGATCAATACTAATTAAATAATCTTATTATTCTTATTATTAATATACTAGAACTTATAATATATTAATAACCATAAGTGTCTTATTTCTCTCATTATAGTCTATCCAAGTGCATGATGCCATGCAACCCAAATGGACCATGCCGGGTCGGGTCAAGTCTTACTAATTATAGTTATGGACTTAGACATTAATCCAACAAATACAACATGGTACTAAGCCATCTTCATCAACAGCTCCGGGGATGTACCTGTCTAATGCTGACCTGAGAATACAAGTTATTTGAAAAGCGAGTATCAACATTTTTACAAATGCTGGTGAGTTCATAAGTATTTAGTGACATTTTATTCGAATAACTTTATAATGTAGTAGTTTTCCCTTAATCGCTATCATTATCCAAATACTGAATTTGATTATTAAAGAAAGCAAGAAGAATCAGGGAAATAACATATGCCTCAACAGTGAGGACTGCTGAATAAGGCAAAGGAATCCTAGACTCCAGGAGAGTATCGAATGAACGACACGCCTGGCTCAGTCTACCAAAAGGAGACACAGACCCCAGGATGTACCAAATGAAAGGTACAACTGGTAAGGTCTAAAACAGTGAATACAGACCACAAATAGTATCAAATGAAAGATACATCTTGCAAGGTCAAAAGTAGAGAATATAGACCGCAGAAAGTATCAAATGAAAGATACATCTTGCAAGGTAAAAAACAGAGAATATAGACCGCAGACAGTATCAAATGAAAGATACAACTTGCAAGGTCAAAAACAGTGTGACTCTGAGAATGAGTTACCAGCATACAGTGTAAATTGCTGGTGAAATACCGTTACCTTAAGGCCATGAATTATAAGGCAACCTGGGATACTCGTAACCATACTAACCGACACTAGAGTACCAGACGCCCTACAAGCGTCTATAAAATATGACATTTGTCACCCCTTGGCTTGGTGGGCCGTGGACTGTAGCTAGCAGTCAGGGTGCGGGGGTGTCAATCCCGTATAGATCTATACACACAATGTCTGCTCTCCCTACATGAGACTCTGGTTACCAACTAGACGACGGAGAAGGCCGTGTCCCGAATATGCATCCCAAATAGTGGGTAATGACTTCCAAACAGTGGGTAGTGGGTTTCTAGTGGGTAGTGGGTTTCTAATGTAAGTACTGAACTAGAGATAGAGACTCATGACTGAACTGACTAGAGCATACCTATACATCTATACTCGTATACATAATATATAACTAATGAACCAAACGACCTTCGGACGGCCATCCGATCCCACCAGACCACATCTCAATGAAGAAAAGGAAATAGGGTGGACGAACCTTCCTAAGTCCTTCAATCATTATTTATGTATACCTATACCAGCACAGACATACATCTAACTACGACCGAGTGTGTAACAAGTAGGAGTGATTGTTGTGAAGTAGGAGTGTTTAACGAGTGAAGTAGGAGCGGTCACAAGTGATGTAGGAGTGTGAAACAAGTATAAGCGTATCACGAAATAGAAGCGAAAATAAGTGAAGTAAGAGCATCTATCAGGTATAAGCGACTACAAGTATAAGCGAAATAGAGACAATAACAGATATAAATGCATCACGAAGTGAAAGTGTTATCAAGTAGGAGTTTTAAACTAAGTGAAAGTGAAGTAGCGGTATCTAACAAGTAAAAGTATACAACGTGAAAGAGAACTTTGATGAAAACCTTGGAAAACCTTTATACTTAGGAAACTCACATTTTGGTATTCTTTGGAAAAATAAGTGTGACAACCTTTAAAAATCATTGGAACCTTTATAAACCAGTTTAAAATGAATTTAGATAAAACAGTATAAGTAAGAGCTTTGAACAAGTGAAAACCTTTTTGAAAACCCTTTATAGTATCCTACTTGGTAAAACAGTGTACAGTGTGGTAAAACCTTGTGCGTGCGGGTTATCAATCACATGTGATTGATATGATAACTGGCATGTTTAACTTGTATTCCCCCTATAAAACATGTAAAAACATTTAAAAGGTTCATTCAGGGGTATGAACTCACCTGTAGTGAGTGGTTCTGATGACAATGTTGGATCTAATGCTAAGTATCAAGTGGTGACTTGAGTACACACACGAATCCTATTTAGCACATATTGATACATATATGAAAATAATTAGTGTTATGAACAACTAACTATTGAATTGGGACCACTTCAATAACTAGTAAACACTTATATTGAAGTGTTACAACCATAAATAATTGTACGAAGGGTTAAAAGGAAATACAAGAGAGTGTATGGCCTGAATACACACTATATGTGTGTGTGCGGCCATGTGTGCGGCTAGGTGTGCTGCCAGAAGAGTGTGCTGCCAGAAAACATGGTGTTCTTGGTGTTCTTGGTGAAAGATGTTACCTTTCTGGATGATACTTGAGAGGATTTTCGAGTCCTAGCTTTGTAAGAGTGTAAGAAATGATCAAAATGACCAAGGATAGTATATATAGGAGGGTGTGTGCTGTTGGAGGTGTGTGTGGTTGGCCTGTGTGCGGCTGGCTGGCCGCACACACTAGTGTGCGGCCGCACACACCTGGTTTGGTGTGTTTGGCTCGTTTTTCCAATGCTACACCTAAACTAACCCATCCTCCGACGCGTATTTCAACTATACTAAACCTTAAGCGCTATTTTAGACTCGATACTTCATTATAAAATGGCAAAACGAAGCTAACTTAGATAAAAAAATGAAGAATGTAAACTAGAAATTTCGGATTGTCACACCCATTATCTTCTTTATTCTTAAGGATCTACCCTAAGAATCAACTATTCCTCGTTCATTTATTCCTAAGGAGTATCCTAAGGAATAGGTACGAATTCCATTATTGTAAATGACACATCTTTCAAGCACAATCTGCTAACTCTGTCACTAGGGCGCAACTACCAAAATTTGTGACATTCTCTATGGGCGCATCTGCCGAAATAGTCCTTTAGGCGCTTCTGCCGAGGTTATGAGGTTCTCTATTAGGCGCTTCTGCCGGTAGAGTCCTTTAGGTGCATCTGCCGGGTTTTATTGACAATATTGTTTTCGAGAGTCCACTCGTAATACATATCAATGGGTTTTTAGAGTACACCGGTGAACACGTCGTTCACAACACCTACAGGTTGCAAGCCTGCTAGTGATCCACTGGACTGTCTAGAATAGTCTGTGGTTGTCATCCATACTCTGCTGAATGACGGGGCCATCATGTGGGAAAAAGGCTTCTCACATCGTCCACCTCTCACCCTCACCTCATGGTCTATTTCACCTCTCAACTTATCATCCAACTCATATTTCATCTTTTACATCTACCCATGTCTTACCCCCAATATTTTCGTAGATATAAAATACATATACAGTTTAAATCATTTAAAACGTGTATAAAATCGTTCACCCAGCATAGACAGCTAGTATTTAGATAATATGCACACATAGCACGTAATTTATATAAAATACTTCTTATCTATGTGTAAGCTGAAAGTAACTATGCACTCACCTGAAAGGTGGTGACTCAGCACTCGAACAACGCTTTGATACTCTCAAAACAATTTCCTTCGATAAAACCTAGTACCAATACCACTAGGGTTTAGTCTAACGATAACCGCGGCAAATTAATAGGTCTGACTGTTATTATTATATAAACGTTAATAACACTCAATATAACTCATAATAATAGCCCAAATAATTATTTTAAGGACCTAATGACATTCCTATAATTATTTGAAAGCTATATTAAAAATTGCGTAGCGTAGCTCACTTACAGCGGATTTTAACGAAAACCAGAACTTTATTTGGAGCAGCGTTTCGAAACCAAAACACCCTTTTTCTCGGGACTCCTGGGAGCCTCGGGGCTTCCTTCGGGTTCTAGGGGGTTTACCTAGGGTTTAGGGGGGTTTAGGAAGCTAGAGAGAGAAAGTAGTGAGAGAAAGAGTGGAGAAATGTGTGTGAAATCTGGGCAACTTCGCATGCCTTTTGTAGGCGCAAAGCCTCGGTGGTACGTTGGGTGTTCAGCAGCTACGTGGGGCGTAGCTTCGGATCAGACCTCCAGGTGGCAAGCTTCACATGGTGCAACGCGACCTGTTCTCGGACCACATGAAGACTCTTCGTACGTGGCGCGTTCTAAGCTCGGACGCTGGGCGTGATACGAGGGTGACGCGTCAAGATCCGAAGCGACTTCTGGAATCAACATCGGACGGCTGTGGCGCTGCCACGTCATAAATTTCGCACCGGACTTCGTAATTTCGACTTCAAACTTCCAAAATTGATATCTTTCGCATATGAGCTCCGTTTTCGACCTTCTTTATATCCACACGAAGGTGGGAACGTATTCTATAACTTTCGTTTAGACTCTATCAGCTAATTTTGAATTTATTTTAAAAGTTATATTATTAACAGGCCGGGATAGGATTGGTCTGTTAAGTTCTCATAACTTCTTCATCCGACATCCGTTTTCGCCCATCTTTTTCTCGTTACACTACTCTTAACGAGATCTTCGATTCTCGTTTAGCTCGTGTCGGCTAAAACTGCTCGGTCTATTATTCGAATTTCGGGTTGTACACTACTAATCCGAAACTTCGAAAAATCATAACTTCTTCATACGAAGTCAGATTTGAGCGTTCTTTTTATCGATGTTCTTAGTTTAACATACTCTACGATTTTTGTTTATACCGCTAAGGCTAAAACTTGCTCTATCGTAAATTCACTATTTACTCTTCCCGATTCCGTGCCGGTTCCGTCGCGAAACTTCGACGAGTCATAACTTGTTCGTTATAACTCGGATTTCGGTGTTGTTTAGATGTACGGAAACCTTGTGACATAATCTACAACTTGGTTAAGATTATTTATACTAAATAATCTTTTGTCGAAAAGTCGTCTTCGATCCCTATTGCCTCTAATTTAACTAGCCCGAATCTACGGGCGTTACAATTATCTCCCCCTTAGGATGATTACGTCCCGGAATCATCAACGAAAAAAGGCTCACCTGATGACTCCATACGTTATCTCTTCATCCTAGGTAATGACTGTAACTTCTATGTCACCTCGAACAAGTATCTAACTCTTGGACTCCTTGACCGCAGGCGGTGCTCGATCTTGCACTTGCTCCTTATCTCATTATGACCTTCAAGTCACCATCTCGATCCTTAATGGAGACTCCTTCTTTTTCTTAACAATCTTAAGATAAGTTCTTTTATGGAACGATGTGTCACATTCTAATGAACTATCATCGTGTGTTGCAACGCTTAGACTCAGATCTCTTAGAGTCAAATTCTAGAATAGACTATATCTTCCTTCATGTTATAATGTGATATAATCAGTAATCACACTTATGTAGCATTCTAGCTACCAACTTCTTTAACAACAAGCGCGATACTTCTATTGATCTCTTTGATTTCAATCGTTTGGTTTAAGTCGGACGCTACATCAAACTTGGTTCTCTGAACCACGTAACCTACTCATCATAGTCGGACTCAATGTGATATGACCACTGAGGTCGGGATAACAACAATCTTCTTAGTCATTACCGAAAAAATGGTAACGACATACTTGAATAAAACGAAATCAATTACTAGCTTCTTGGTAACCTTGTGACTTTCCCTGATCCAAGTGTGAGTTCTGTGCTTCCGGTAGTATAGGCCTCTACTACCTTTCACACCTACTAATACTCGTCCCAAGTATTGTCCCGTAGTTTTTCCAAGTCACCATACAAGAAAATCACATAACAGCTTAACACATCAAATATCAAAATGAGGGTTTTTATTATTCCTTGAAACTATTACATAGGTGTTCAAGTTCACCCTAGACTATGCCTCTAACAGGCTACATCATATGATTCTATGGCTACTTCATAACTCGACCTTCGGATGTCAAGCCTTCACTCCTGAATCCTCGCATTGTCATCTGCTTCGTCGAGGATCATTTGAAATGCTCTCGCCTTTGGCTTTGGCGGCACATTTAGCTTTGTAGCCCCCTCTCTCTTTGGGCAATCTTGCTTGAAGTGCCCTTCCTCATTACATTTGTAACACACCCTTTTATTGAAATTACACTCGTTGGCATAATGCCCATGCTTCCCACACTTGAAACAAGTCACTTCCTCACCACATTTTCCAGAGTGTTTCTTTTTGCACTTCTCGCACCATCTTTCTTCACTCCCTCCTCCTCTAAACTTCCTGGTACTGGATTTGCTTCTCTCATCGGGCTTCGCAGACCCCTCAAACTTCCTCTTTTCACAAACCTCGGTCTTGTTGATGGCTCTTCCCTTATCATTTCCTCAACCGACTTGGCAGCCCAGATAGCTGCCTCCAAAGTAGGTGCCTGGCGCACTGGCACCGCGTACTCCCATGGAAGTCCTTTTGCATACTTGTCGACTTTCGTCAGCTCATCCGGAACAAGACGTAAGGCAAACTCCATCTTCTCTGTGAAGTTGTTGGTGTATTCATCAACATACATGCTTCCTTTCTTCAAGGTAAGGAATTGGTTTTCTAGCTCGAGCATATTTTGGGCTGAGCAGTACCTACGTTTGAATTGCACCAGAAATTCTGCCCATGTCAGTTGCAGGGGCTCATTGGGGCTTAGATTCTTCCCCAAGGTATTCCACCAACGTACAACGCCTCCTCGAAACTGACGCACTGCAAATGTGGTCTGTTGTTTTCCTTTGCAACCGCACGTCATGAAAGATAACTCCATCTCCGAGATCCAATCCATGACCCCGATCGGATCCTCTTTTCCAGTGAAAGTCGATGGCTTGCAAGTCAGAAAATCCTTGTACTTGCATCCATTCCTCTCGACTTCGTCATCTTGGTTGTTTTGTCGAACTATTGGTGGGTTGACTTGACCAACAGTCCCACTGTAGTTTCCTTCCTCAGTCTGCCCTTCATTCAACTCGGGCTGTTCGATCTGAATAGTCGCTTCCTCTCGATTTTGCTGGAGCAAACGTCTGGTTTCCTCCATTTGATGATCCAACATCGCTTGGATCATCGCTTGCACTCCGGCCATCGTTATTGGCTCAACAGCGGCTACCACAACCGGTATTTGCTCAATCACTGGGGGTTGATCTCGGTTTCCATTTGCATTCACGTTTCCGCTACGGGTTCTTGCCATCTTGATCTATACACCGAATAAGGTGAATCTAGATCTTTATTTAGGATTGATGTTTAAATCATCCTTATCGCCCCGAAACGTTTATATGCTAGTTCTAATATCGTAGTTAAACACATAGAATCCTAAACACATAAGGTTTCCAGATCCGATCGGCAATAGACATAGATCCGAACAAATAACAGCATATCATGCACAAAGCATTTAGCACATAAAAGCATTTTAGGCATAATTCCTAAAATAAGCTAGTGCTCACACCTCACAATCATCGCTTAGCATTCTAAGTTTAAGTCTAGAAATAAATCCATATTCCTAGTTTGCTTAAACTAATGCTCTGATACCAACTGTGACATCCCCATTTTCACGGCCAGAAAAGACCGATTTTGTTTATGCTTTATAAAAATCAAAGTACTTCTTTTCATAAAAATGTTGCGGAATTTGTTCCCAGAAAAATACAATAAATACATTATCAAAACATTTTCGAAGAAACGTATTTTATTCATTTTAAAATGTTTGGGATGTCATTGTCAATACAGGAACATAAGCATAAACGGAACTTACATTTATTTACACTAGTGATCTACATCTCTTTAGTCTCTCAGTGTAATGTCACTTTATATCGACACTTGTGATATAAATAAACTGAGTGGGTCAGGTTGGGAAACCTGGTGAGTACATAGGGTTTTCAACCCAAAATAATATAATTATTATGTTTAAACAATTAAACAATCAACCCAATTACCCATCCCCATTATCTTCTTTATTCTTAAGGATCTACCCTAAGAATCAACTATTCATCGTTCATTTATTCCTAAGGAGTATCCTAACGAATAGGTATGAATTCCATTGTTGTAAATGACACATCTGGCAAGCACAATCTGCTAATTCTATCACTAGGGCGCAGCTACCAAAATTTGTGACATTCTCTATGGGGCGCATCTGCCGAAATAGTCCTTTAGGCGCATCTGCCGAGGTTATGAGGTTCTCTATTAGGCGCTTCTGCCGGTAGATTCCTTTAGGCGCATCTGTCAGGACAATATCGTTTTCGAGAGTCCACTCGCAATACATATCAATGGGTTTTTAGAGTACACCGGTGAACACGTCGTTCACAACACCTACAGGTTGCAAGCCTGCTAGTGTTCCACTGGACTGTCTAGAATAGTCTGTGGTTGTCATCCATACTCTGCTGAATGACGGGGCCATCATGTAGGAAAAAGGCTTCTCACATTGTCCACCTCTCACCCTCACCTCACGGTCTATTTCACCTCTCAACTTATCATCCAACTCATATTTCATCTTTTACATCTACCCATGTCTTACCCCAACATTTACGTAGATATAAAATACATATACAGTTTAAATCATTTAAAACGTGTATAAAATCGTTCACCCAGCATAGACAGCTAGTATTCAGATAATATGCACACATAGCACGTAATTTATATAAAATACTTCTTATCTATGTGTAAGCTAAAAGTAACTATGCATTCACCTGAAAGGTGGTGACTCAGCACTCGAACAACGCTTCGATACTCTCAAAACAATTTCCTTCGATAAAACCTAGTACCAATACCACTAGGGTTTAGTCTAACGATAACCGCGGCAAATTAATAGGTCTGACTGTTATTATTATTATATAAGCGTTAATAACACTCAATATAACGCATAATAATAGCCCAAATAATTATTTTAAGGACCTAATAACATTCCTATAATTATTTGAAAGCTATATTAAAAATTGCGTAGCGTAGCTCACTTACAGCGGATTTTAATGAAAACCAGAAGTTTATTTGGAGCAGCGTTTCGAAACCGAAAGACCCTTTTTCTCGGGACTCCTGGGAGCCTCGGGGCTTCCTTCGGGTTCTAGGGGGTTTACCTAGGGTTTAGGGGGGGTTTTAGGAATCTAGAGAGAGAAAGTAGTGAGAGAAAGAGTGGAGAAATGTGTGTGAAATCCGGGCAACTTCGCATGCCTTTTATAGGCGCAAAGCCTCGGTGGTACGCTGGGCGTTCAGCAGCTACGCGGGGCGTAGCTTCGGATCAGACCTCCAGGTGGCAAGCTTCACATGGTGCAACGCGGCCTGTTCTCGGACCACATGAAGACTCTTCATACGCGGCGCATTCTAAGCTCGGACGTTGGGCGTAATGTGAGGGTGACGCGTCAAGATCCGAAGCGACTTCTGGAACCAACATCGGATGGTTGTGGCGCTGCCATGTCATAAATTTCGCACCAGACTTCGTAATTTCGACTTCAAACTTCAAAAATTCGTATCTTTCGCATATGAGCTCCGTTTTTGACGTTCTTTATATCCACGCGAAGGTGGGAACGTAGTTTACAGCTTTCGTTTAGACTCCGACAGCTAATTTTGAATTTATTTTAAAAGTTATATTATTAATAGGCCGTGACAGGATTGGTCCGTTAAATTCTCATAACTTCTTCATCCGACATCCGTTTTCACCCATCTTTTTCTCGTTACGCTACTCTTAACGAGATCGTCGATTCTCGTTTAGGTCGTGTCGGCTAAAACCGCTCGGTCTATTATTCGAATTTTGGGTTGTACACTACTAATCCGAAACTTCGAAAAATCATAACTTCTTCATACGAAGTCAGATTTGGGCGTTCTTTTTATCGATGTTCTTAGTTTAACATACTCTGCGATTTTTTTTATATTGCTAAGGCTAAAACTCGCTCTATCGTAAATTCACTATTTACGTTGTACACTACTAATCCGAATCGCTGCCTCACCAAAGATCCCGAACTATCCAATTAACAAATACCAAGTCATTACACAACATAACAATCTTGACTAAGGGGTCCACACAATCCATCATGCCCGTTCTCTTTATTAGGCCAAGGCCTAATACTAATTCCATAACCTTGAAAGTGCTTAAGCCAAGCCCATCATTGGCCCAATTTACCAAATTGGGCCCAACTCCCTAATTGGGCCTAATTACAAGATCTGATATCAAAACTTGGCCCAAAACATTATATTTATAAAGTCCAGCAAAGGCCCAAATCCAACTAGTCCATAATCAACCCAAAACCCGAAGCCCAATTGCCAAAGGCCCAACAGAGGACGTACCCAGGGCGTACTCATCCTGATGTTGACCACCATCAAGGTGGTTGACCCAGTATGCTAGGCGTACTATATTTACGTTGGACATACGCGGGGTTTCACCAAAAACCTAATAAGTGCTTATTAGCTTAAGCACTTAAGCCCAAACTCCAGATCCATCGACCAAATGTGCCATAGGACTATAAAGTCTCGAACTTTATCACTTTGGACGTCCATAAAGTTCTTAACACATGTTCTTAATCCATTAAGACCTTCCTACTTCATGCATGAGACAAATCTAGCTATTGGGACACCATTTTTATCACTTAGGACCTCTTCTAAGGTCTGAAAGGACAGCTCATTTCGTCCAAAACATAACATGCACCATTTTCAGACTTTTGGGACAAGAATGCTTCCATAAAGCTAAAATGACTAGATTTATCTCATACAAGTATAAAGTTCCAAGATTTTTACCTTCTGGAGCTTCTAGGACACAAACCAACTTCAGATTTACAAGATTGATCTTCTTTTCCATCTCCTTGATGGAACACCTTCTTATTAAAACACTCAATAAGCTCAAACACTCTAGGAAATGGCTAGGGTTTGGGGAAGACGACTCTAAGCAGTGGAGGTTGGGGTAAGGGATGGTTTTGTGCTCATAATGCTGCTTATGTAGTCCCCAAGCCCTAAATATTAGGGTTTCCTTTTGCCATGGGTATGCCCAACGTACACAAGTGTACGCCCATCGTACTTGGGCACGCCTAGTTAGCTCAACGTACCCTTATGTACGTGCAGCGTACTCCTCCTGATCCCAAAATTGCAATTTAGCCCTTAGACTTTTCATGCCATCACCCTTCCATCTCTAGGGACTATAAAGGGCAAATCTTGGGATGTTACAACTCTCCCCCACTTAAACTAGGCTTCGTCCTCGAAGCCTACTGCGGCGTACAGTCAAGTATAATGCTCCCCGCATCTTGGACTCTGGCTCCCAAGTCTACTCGGATCCTTTCTGATGCTGCCACTGGTCTCCCTAATAGTTCAAGTGCTCTCCAACCTGAACATCACCCAACGATACAACTGCATACTCATCCAATATGCGCCTTTTCAGCTGCCCGATGGGAGAAGCGATGTGAAACCATCCGAACCTTTTCAAAAGGTCTATCCTACATGCCACTTTGCCAACCTGAAAAATCCTGATGATCCAAAATATCGGAAACCCAACTTTCCTTCTTCCTGAAGCGAACCCTTTGTGCTGACAAGATAAAGCGTTCTTCAGCTCCTAAATATTATACATAATCAATCCACTAACAAATACGAACACTCATGCCTGGTCCAATCAGCCTCATGCTGGAATACCAGGCATGCCTACGACGGGTCCAGTCATCCCTAGGATGGAATACCCTCGTATCCCACACATGTTTGGCCCAATCAACCCTCGAGTTGGAATACCAAACATATCAGATCCAATCAATCACAGGGTCTGGTCATCCCCAGGATGGAATACACTAGTTTGGCATACCTCTATGAACATAGCTCGGGTCTACTCATAACTTGAGATAGAAGGATCTATCCTTGCGTCTCATCCACAATCCTCTAATTCGTCACAACCGAGTACAACTCCGCCCCCCCCCCCCCCCCCCCCCCGAATCTCAACAAAACATCCATTCCGAACACGCTCTTACAAGAGACATAACCAACACAATCTCTATGCCTACAACCTATAATTGGAATACCCTTACATGGTCCTCAACATAGGTCTGGATTGCTTCTGAGCCCATAACATGAGTCTGGTATGCCCTATCCAGCCCTCAGCTCATGACTGGAATGCTCCTGATAACCTATTGACACCGTTGTCGCTACTTCAGATGTCTAGCACTCCATCCTGGAGGTACTCACCTCAAATATTGCCCAAGAAGGCCTAATCAATGTCCTTCACAACACCAACAAGTGTCAAAGTACTGAAACCTCACCTTACACTATCCACTTATAGGACAAGTTGCTACCCCATAATACATATATACTCAGAACCTGATCATATAACTAATAAAACCCATACAAAGTCTTCAGCATACTCTGTCACCATGTTCAATACTTGGAGACAGACCCACTAATTGTTATAACATAGTAGCATACTCAATACCCGCACATAAATCTACAAACACATACAGAGTCTTCAGCATGACTGGACCGCCTCACCAGGCCTTAAGTCTATTTGGACCACTCTTAGAACCTTCAGCATGTCTGGCCCGCCTTTTTGGGCCTTCAGCCTGTCTGGACCGTTCTTCGAGCCTTCGGCATGACTGGTATGCCCCACCGGCCTTCGGTCTATCCGGACAGCTCTAAACTGTTTAGCATCTCCATGGACCACCCCTCCTGGTGATCTCTCCCATGCAGACTGTTCTCACCCACTTGGGGTTCCGAACTCCTAATCCATTCTGTGGACACTAACCCCAGCCTAACCCTAGGCCTCATGTCGATCGTCCACCTTCTCGGAAAACCGTGGTCTGATCCCTGACCCGAGTATCTACCACATTCGCTAAATAACCTGTACAACTGTGGTGAATGTACTGTCGAGCCCTAGCATCTAACAAAACCCTCAATCTATCAATCCAAAAACCCTCAGAGTCGAGCACACACTCGACTGAACACCCGAGCTGAGCTCAACTCATGACTAGAACCCCAACCTGGTTCCCCAAATTCTGCTATCAAGCACCAAGAAGACGTGTTTCTTATGTTGGGGAGCTTTACCGAACCCCAACCAACACAACCTTCAAACCAAGCAACCACTAGGGCCTCCATTCTCCTTTTCGGGTTGTGAAACTTATACCCGTTTCAAAACCTCTCCCGCTTCTGCATCCCGGGGTAACTCTCCCCCACTTAGATGCGACTAAGCCTTCACAATACATGAAAATTGGAGGATTCCCAATCCTTCTCACTTCCAAACGATCGATCTGATGACAACCAACTCTTTCTAACTAGCGTTCCATTACTAGCCAATCCCAAATGATCACACACTTTTAAGAACCAGATGAACACTTCCTGAATCCTAGTGAAACCGATAGTCACTAATGCTTGAATAACCCCACACTCAAATCCTAAAGACCAAAAGATTGGTGCTCCAACTAATACCTCGGCGACGAGCTACTTCCCTTGGTGCTTTCGTCCTTTAATCACTAACAGTTGCTAAAACCACTGAATCCTGACCATGCTGAATAACCCTTCTGTGGGACCCTATCCGCAGACCTCCCATATAATACCCCTTTTCCAAAGGTTCTCCAAACAAGTCTCCCGCTCCGGGGCTCTAGAAATCATTCCATTTAGGGTTCGCACCCTGACTCACTCACTCGCTCAAATGTCCACAACTGAACTGCAGTAGCTGAAGCAACCTCTGCCTAAACTGGGCTACAAACTACTCCCCAAACATAGTCTACAATCCCAAAGGTGAAATAGGTCGCACAATCAATCCTTACCACCCGATACAAGATATCCAAGGCAAACCAAACTTCACAAAATACTTATGCCACATTGACCCACCTGCACTCACCGCGCTGAAATAATGTCACCAACCCCTGCAACCAACTGACCCCGAGCTGGAATACAACCTAAGACTGGGGTCACAAGCCTGTTCACTCCTTCGAGTTCAAAAAAAAACTAAAAGGGCATAATCCTGGCCCTATAAAACGGCAACCCAATCCATCAATTAACCATTCTACCTTCAGTTGCAAAACCCCAGCTGAGCATAATCATTACTCCTTTCTGGAGTCCCCGCGACTCACATTCTGACCTCGAGCAAAACCCCCAAGCCTCAAATCTAGAAACTCATGTGCTAGCCTCTCCCACTCAACCCGTGGAATGCAACGAGTACAGAATATCTACTTGATCTCAAGTAACTGTAGTCCTCTGCTCATCAGAATGTGTCCCAGCAACAAGTCCCGATACTGGAAAGCTCGACCAGCTAATCCCCCGACCGTCATTACAGTTGATGTAGCTGCTGCAGCAGCCGTCTCAGCAAGGGTTGCATAACACTCGTAGAAATACTCAACCATGGAGATCTTAATAGACCCAAGCATCTCCGGCAACTATCCCCGGACAATCTTGATCACATCCTCCCGGATGATCTCACTGACACGATCCACTGACAATACTGGTCTATCATGGCTGCCAGCTTCCGATCCTAACCCGGATCCGGTCTCAAGATGTCTCGAATAATCCATACAATAACAGGGAACCAACTTCCAACTAAACCCCAGGGATTGTGACTTCATTGCTACGTGTATGGGTCTTGTGCTTTCAGTAGTAAGGGCCCATACTACCTTCCACACCTACCCATATTTGTCTCAAGTATCACCACAACACCCTAATATGAGAGCGTGACACTGGTGTATAAATCTATATGGGACTAACAACCCCGCACCCAAGTTGTTAGCTACAGTTAGACCGGCAAGTCTAGGGCGACAAATGTCTAACATTCCAACGCTTGAAGAACATCATAGCAGGCCACTAGTCGCTACCATGCTTATAATAACTTACATGGGGTATTAACAATACATTTCGTTTACGGGGCTAACATACATTCAATTAGTTTTATATAATGATAAAACTTCATAACACTATTTTCCAGTACAACACTACTTACATTTTTGGTCTTTCGGTTTAAGACTTACAACTCATTTTTAAAGAAAATATTGGATTTTCTGAAAGCGCACTCTATCATTTTACAAGGAGAAGTCACTGATTTTTCTCATACAAACTCTTATGAACTCACCAACTTAATTGTTGACACTTTTACAAAATCACTTGTATTCTCAAGAAATCAGTAGACAGGTAACCAAAAAGGTTTTGAGGATGACGCGTCGCAGGGTCACGTCATTTACTTTTGTCATGTATTTGG
The DNA here is from genome assembly GCF_002870075.4 of Lactuca sativa. NCBI lineage: Eukaryota > Viridiplantae > Streptophyta > Magnoliopsida > Asterales > Asteraceae > Lactuca > Lactuca sativa. The sequence goes on along the minus strand of NC_056627.2, from coordinate 362,984,666 downwards.
TATCAAGTAAACAATGTTTTGGATACAATGTAAAATTCTTAATTATCATTATAATGGTTGGATGGATTTGATCACTATTATTCATTATATTATGATATTGTACATGAAGTCATCCACCCCAGACATTTTCGTCGTTCTGGTTTGGGGGTGTAACATCGGGCGCTCCGAGGATTTCCTCTAGCACCTTAAGCTTACTAGGGCTTTGGGAGGGTTTTGGGAGGCTTAGAGAGAGTAGTGAAGGGGTTTTGGTGTGAGAAATGAAGGCACATCACCCTCTGGCGGCAAGGCTTAGGGAGAAAGCAATGGTCCAGATTAAGCCATGTCACCCTTTCACAGCAACACCATTCTGACTTCTAAATTTTGTAACTTTTGCATACGAGCTCTGTTTTTGACGTTCTTTATATCCACGTGTAGGTGGAGACATACTCTACAACTTTCATTTAGACTTAGTTAGCTAATTCTCATCTGATTTTAAATTTAGTAGTATGAGAAGATTACACTATTAATGACCGTGTAAAATTCACAACTTCTACATACAAACTTCGTTTTCGACTGTCTTTTTATCGTTGAGCTCCTATTAATGAGATTTTCAATTCTTATTTAGGTTCTGTCAGCTAAAAATCGATCGATTTAAAATTCAAACTCCGGACTATACACTGCTATGTTAAGTTTTAGAAAAATCATAACTTCATCATACGAAGTTAGATTTGGACGTTCTTTTTATGCATGCTCTCGGTTTAACGTATACTATGACTTTCGTTTAGATAGAAAAGGCTAAAAATAATTTATCAAAAATTCACTTTTTATGTTATGCGGTGCCATGTCAGGTTTGCTGTAAAACTTCGACGGTCATAACTTCTTCGTTATAACTCGGATTTCGGCGTTCTTTATCTGTATGGAACCCTTGTGACATATACTACAACTTGGTTAATATTATTTATTCTAAATAATCTTCCATAAAAAAGTCATTTTTGATGCTTATTGTTTCCAAATTGACTAGCCCGAATTTGTGAGTGTTACATCTTATAATCTTAAAACGGAGATATATGAGTTGTAGTTTACAAGTCAGTTGTGCATTGATGATACGTAAACGCATCAATAACTTGATGTTATAAAATGTATTATTGTGTATTCTTTGATAAGTAAATGGTGCAAGCATATAAGTCAAAGTTTATTCGTTCCTTTTGCCTTAACGGGAAAAGTGATATCTTTGGCCCCCTCGGTGATTTGGTGTTGACTTATAGTGTCGGCCCGACCAAGACTTAATTGATGTGTTCGATTAGAAGTTCTATGTCATTACAAATCAGAAATTGGGAAAAAAATATTGGACAATGAGATTGATATTATTCCATGTCTCATGTCTGAATGATATCTTACAAAACGGAGGATTATATGATCACTTATCTTAGGACACATAACTGACTGGGTCAGAGTTCGACAACGGCTTTTGGAAGCTACAATTTGCTGATCAATTTAGAAGTTATATGACAATTATAGTTATAGGCTTATCCAAGTGGGGGACTGTTGGATTAGGTGTCTAAGCCCATAACTATAATTGGTATAAACTTGAATTGCTAGTAGCACGGTCCTTTTGGGTTGCCCTCAAACCTAGAAATGGACAACATATTTTGGAGAGAGATAATGATTTATTATTTAATTAATAAATTGAAATAAATAATTTTTTATTGTATTATGAAAATAATTATTAATTAGAAATAGTAATATTTAATTAATATTTAATCAGAAATTAATTGGAATTAATTTGGTGATTAAAATAATTAATTGAAAGTGTAGGGACTGAAGAGAAATTGTTCAATAGTTGAACAAGAGGCATTCTAGAACCCTCCATGAGGCTATGGACGGTTTTAAAAAGCCTTTAGGGTTTCTACAATTATCCTTGGTGGATAATTAGGAAGATGGATAATTACCTAGTTCAAGATAACATTATCATATTGGGTTTAGGTTTAATTAGGGTTTCCTGACTACACTATATAAAAGCATGTAGGTAGGGGTGTGCAAAAAAACCGCAAAACCGAAAAAACTGAGCTGATCCGGCCAATCCGAACCGAAAAAACCAAACTGAAATAGAAAAAAAACGAAATCGAAAAAACCAACTATCTACGGGTCGGTTTCGGTTTGGATATGTCGGTATACGCTGATACCAGAACCGAACCGTATGTGTGTGTGTGTGTATATATATATATATATATATATATATATATATATATATATATATATATATATATATATATATATATATATATTATTTGAATTGATCTTGAAACATTATTTTTAATGTGAAGGTTCGAAACACAATAAATATATAAATAATATTATTGTTATAGAAACTAAACATAATATAAATATTAAAGATCTTGTATGTAACTTTTTAGTCACTGTTTTTGATTCTTTGCATGGTTAGGATGATTGAAAAAAAAACATTTATCAAGAAGCATGATACTGCCTAATTGCCATCAACAATTCTGAATGTTCACTTCTACGTTCATCATCATGTTTTATTGTTATTTTAATTATTTATAATTGTTAAACATATTATAATGAATGTTATTTAACTGTCATTGTGTTTTTTTAGTTTACGACTTACTTATTTTTAGAAAGAAATGTTTGAAATAGAGCTAGTAGTGTTGATTGAATTTGACATTTATACTTAGCGGGTACCCATGAATCGAACCGAGGTTACCCTTCATCACACGGTTCGGTTCGGTTTCAGGTTGTGCACATGAGGTACCCGTCCCGCGGTCATGCTTCACAATTTTATTACTATCCGAGCTGAACCGCCCTGTTAACACCCCTACTTGTAGGGCTATGATTTGGGACCACTCATACCTTAGAAGATTTCGGCCAAAATCTTGATCTCCTTCCCCTCTATCCTCAATATTCTTCTTGCTTGTGTTGGGTAAGAACCATTAGAGGCACGACGCATGTGGTGATTGCTTCCAAAAGATCAACAAAATGGTTTCTTGATTGTTTGTTTAAACAATCAGTAAGGTATGTATTTCATCTTGTGAATTCAGATTTAAATAAGAAGTTCTACATTTTTTATAGTTCATAGTATGTTGCCTTTAAGTGAAAGACATAGATCCTTCATAGGTAATCATTTAATTGTTAAATGTTTTTCCGCTTAGTGCATAGACTTTTTGTAACCTACATTTTCCATCATAACAATCAATAACCAGCAAGTATAGATAATCATACAGATCTACCAGTCTAACACATAATCAGTGAACTCAGGTAATCATACAGATCTACCAGCCTATCATATAACCATCATAACATCAATCCAGGATACCATGATACATAATCCAGTAGGCCAACATTGGTGCCTTCAACCAACTAGTACATTAAGGAAATCTCACCTCATAGTCTAAAAGATAGCAGAAATGAATGTTGCTCCAAATGCCAACTCTACAAGTCACCTATACAACAAACAATGACCTAATTTCAAACGATTTCTCAAATTACCCAAAATGCCCCTAAGTCAAACTTTGTCAAATTCTTGGTCAAAGTCAACGTCAAAAATTCAAAAGTCAAAGTCAACGTCAAAAATTCAAAAGTCAAAGGAGGTCAACACATACTGAGTACACTCAGCGTACTCAGTCACTATGCTCAACGTAGTGGACCCCTTCCTTATTACGAGGCTCCAGCCTGGTAGGCTCTGCGTACTACAAGGTACACCCAGCGTACTCGACCAGTTCCATTTTCCTTCATTAAGTGCTTATTCCATTAAGATCTCACGTCCAAAGCTCAAATCTAATCCCAAATAACATTTTAAGTCATAAAGTTTCCAATTTTATAACTTTCCATGGCATGAAGGAGTCCAAACACCAAAACTCTAACTTAATACACAAACCAAAGCATCATAACTCTTGCATGGATGGAAGAAAGGGACCAAGATCACATTTTTATGGATCCTGCTACTCAAAAAACATCTGAAAGGACAACTCTTATGGCCTAGAGTAAGCCATACTCATGAATACCAAGACTATGGGACCAAAATGCATAAAAGTTAAGATCTTATCAAGATCTAAGGAAACATTCATCAAGTTTCTAACTTTATACCTTCTGCGGGTTGCTTGCAAGGTGAAAGTTCCAGATCTACAATTGCTTGAAGTTTCCAAGATGATTCCACTTCGTTTTTCTTCCTCCAAGAGCACAAAAATACATTCTCAAGCTCAATAAGCTCACATAATGGATTAGGATTTTCAAGAGACGATTTGAAAGGATGAAGGTTGAAAGTGGAAAGGGTTTTGAGAGATAAGGATGTTTAAATAGTGCTCAAACCCTAAAAATTAGGTTTTGCTCACCTGCTATGTATGCCCAACGTACTCATGAGTACACCCATCGTACTCACATGCACACGCGACCCACTTTAATAAGCTACGCCAAGCGTACGCCCCAAGTACGTTTGGTGTAAGGACCAATTTTGCAACATAATTATACTTTTGGGTAAAAAAGGAAAACACATGATGTTTGGGTGTAATAAATATTCCCCAATTGAAGTAGACTTCGTCCTCAAAGTCTGATGTTGTGAATAACTCAGGGTAGTACTCTCACATCTCTGCCACCCCAAGTACATTCGGAACCCTTCCGCTGCTGCCACTGAACTTTGACCAATGGGACCACCTTGTTGCATAAGGCCTTCATCTTCCTATCTAGAATGGCCTCTCTCAACATACTTCAGGTGCACATCAAACTGAATATCGTCCAATGGAACCACGACCGAATCATTAGCTACAGACTTACATAGCTGAGAAACATGAAAGGTGTTGTGAATCTGACTGAGGTTCTCTGGCAGATGCAGCTGATAGGCCACTCTGCCTACCCTGGCACTACTCGAAACGGCCAGATAAATCGGCGACCCAACTTGCCCCAATTCATGAAGCGTATTACACCCTTCCACGATGATACCTTTAGTAAAACCATATTGACGACTTGGAACTCCAACTTGAATCAACGTCTATCAGGGTACAACACTTCCTCCCATTTGAAGGACCATCTCGGTCCTTCCCATAACCCTGTGACCGACCTCCCCCCCCCCCCCCCCCCCAACAAACCAGGGTACAACACTTCCTCCCATAAAGAAGCTCAAAAGGAGGCGCACCAATATTGGAGTGATAGCATTTGTTGTAAGAGAACTTAGCTAGGGGAAGGTAGGAGTCCCAACTCCCACTATAACGATTAGGTGTCCTAAAAGTTAATTAACTACACAAGAATTCAATATATATAAGTGGCCAATCAAACACAAATCAATTTCAAAGGTTATAGTTTAAACAAGATAATAACCACTAGAATAGAATCAGAAACCAAATATCAAGTCATATGATTCAAGCCAAATAATCAACATGCTTTGAACAAGAACTAGAAATTAGGGTTTCTTAGTTGCACATGGCTAAGAATAGATCAACCAACAAGATGGAAGTGTTTAATTCTTACAAATGGAAATAAAAAAAATGTTTGCAATGATTAGTAGCCTTCAAGAACTCCCAAAAATCTCCCAAAATTGCCAGAAGTTGCTCCAAAAATCATTCTCTCTTAAAAAATGTTGATTTCCCTTATTTTATTAACTCCTCACGTGCCTAACTCAAGGTCATGCGTTTTTTAGCATGGTCAAGCATTTTTAGCATAGTCATGTGTTTTGACCATGTGTTTTGCAAAATCTCCAATAAGTCTTCAAACTTTGATCGCGCTTCGGTCTACCTTCACTCCGAGTTATGTTGCTCAAATATAAGATGAAAAGGACCAACATGACCCATGTCTGTGTGACACAGACTGCGTTGCAAACGTTGTCCTTTGCTATGATAAAATGCAACAACTCAAGTTATGCCTTCAAGGTCTTCTTTGCGGCACACTCGATTCATCTTCTCTCCATGCTCCAATGCTCCAAGCTTCTTGCTCCTTGCTCGCCTTCAATGCCCCAAGATCCAAAATGCCTACAAAATAAACCAAAAATATTGAAGTACCAAGCATTCCGAATAAAATATGTAAGTGCTGAAATAGTTAACCGAATGCAAGAAAAATGAGAGACCTAGACATGCAAAAAAAATACATAAAATGCACCTAACAAGTTTAGAAAAATGTCAGGCGTATAAGGATAATGTTTGTCAACCTAACACATTTGGTCCATCCAGTTCTTATTTGCCTCATTTAACCTTTGGTTGGTCTCATCCTTACCAACTAGCTTTTATGTTGCCAATTTAACACTACACATAATAAATTAATATTATTAGTCTTAATATAGTTTAGTGGCGTAAATAAGAGTTACACATGGGTTTTTCTATTTTGGCAAAGTCACCTCTCAATTTCTAAACTTTACTCAACATTTATATTTTTAATTAAAATTATTATTATTATTATTATTATTATTATTATTATTATTATTATTTTATGATTTTATAATAGTGTAATGAAATTTTATCAATTAAACTTATTTAGTCAATAATTATAGTTTATTGTCATAAAAAATTGTTAATTTTACTTTTATAAATAAAGACCAATATTGACATATTTTTGTTATTTTATAATCATTAAAATTTAAAAGTTTGTTAGTTTAAGTTGTTAACGAAGTTGATAAAATTTGATTTGCGAAGGGTGTGTATATAGCGGAAAGAAAAAATATATTTTAAGGAACTATGGGGTTGGTTGTTGTCAACAATAGAAATAGTCTAATGTCAGATTTTCGTAACAAACTATTTATAGTCTAATGGGGTTGGTTGTTGTCAACAAACTATTTCAAGTGTTAAAAAATACCGTAGTGACGTCCTATAAAAAGTTTATTAGTTTAATTTTTAGTTTAGTGTAAAAAAGGAGTACATACTATTTAAAATGTTCAAAACAAATATGTGAACTAAAAGATGTTATCAAGAGGTAACAAACTCTTGAAAGTATTCAAAAAAAAAATATCAGTTTATTTTAGATCATTTTGTATATGTTCGTTCACCCCTAAAATGAATAAAGAATCAAATATATTTATATGGTTAGAAAACTATATCATTTAAATATGATCTAAAAATCATATATTACTATAGTTAGGAAGGGCATTCATGAAAGAGATTAAGATATAATTTTTTTTACCCATTTTGGATTGGAAGGGTATCCATGAGTTTATTAATTCCATGGTTGTTAAATCACGATTTTTATGTTAAGATATTACGATCTTAAGCTCTTGCGAAAGAAAAACAATCTCAATCATACTAGAATCTATTCGAAACATAGTGGGATTTTAGGATCCTAACTATGATCTAAAGATCGTACTCTTATTCGATCTCATCTCTTTATTATTTCCTATATAGTCTAGCATCAAATTTTCATGTGTTCAACTTGAAACTGAGCATTTCAGGTCACAAGAAATTTTATTGAGCATCATCACTTCACTCATTGATCTCAAAATAGGTAGACATCATGACACTAATGTTGGTCATTTGTGATCTTATGTTTTTAGTTGTATATGATCACGATGATCTTGTTTCTTTTAACTTAAGATTTTTCTACTTAGTGTTTGTGGTTTGGAACTACAAAAATTATGGTTCATGCTTAAAAAATTAAAGTTGATTCCATCATTAATGTCTTAATCATCATCAACTTATAATGGGTATTGCACAAATAAGGCCTTTGCGAAACAATTAAAATACTAGTTCATTTTCACATAATCTTCCAAACTCAATCCGATTTTATGATCACGATTTTGCAAAGTTTAAAACAATATTGACAATCTTTATTGATCCAAAGAAGAAGCCTGAGAGAATCTTTATCTAACCATTTATGATTGGAAAAGAATTTATAACAATATAGTTATTGATGGGTTTGAGCCAAAAAAACATCTTATGTGATCATGCAAACCCTAATGCTTGGATTTAGGTTTCTCTATTGTACATGCAATGCATCCAAGACTTATAAACCCTAGATCTAGCATGCATATTTCAAAATTAGTATATGAAAACAGATCTAGATGATTACCTCTTATTCAAAAGCTTGAATCTTCTTGTCTTGGAGCTTAGAGTCACAACTCACAAGTGTCACTCCTCTAATGGCTTACAAACACCACAAGCAAGAGGATGCTAATTGAGAGAGAGGGGATGGCACAATTTCGGCTATGAAGAATCCTAGGGTTTCAAGTGGCCAAAAATTGGATGCCCTAGGGTCTTATTTATACTGGTACTGCTAGGGTTTCAGTCAAAACCCTAATTGACAGCTTAGGCCTTAAGCAATCCAAGAAAGCTTCTGGAATAGGGCCCTTATGGCCGAAATTAGGATGGGCACATCCCTAATTTTGTCCATGCCTAGTCCATAAGCCTTCTCAGCCCAATATTCAACTATCACACATTTGACAGTTTAAGTCCCCGTTATTTAATTAATGTATTTTAGCCACAAAATTAATTCTTAATTAATTCTTGTCAAATATTAATTAAACTATATGATTTCTCCTTTAATATATTATTCATATAATATATTAATAAACCATAATAACCTCTCTGTTCATAAATCATCCTATCATGTTGCTTTGGTGAAGGCAACTCAAAAGGACCATGCACAACCGGGTCAAGTACATACCAAATATACTTACGGGCTTAGACACTAATCCAACAGTCTCCCACTTGGTTAAGTCTAGTAACTACAAATGTAAGTACAATCCGATTAGCAATCGTAGCTCTCAAAGACGTTGTTGAACTCTGATCTTATCAGTAACTTGTCCTTCAGATAAGGGATCGTATAGTCCTCTGTTCTAGATATTGTGTGGACAATTACATGGAACATAGTCATACTTATTGTCCAACAGTTTGTTTCTCGATCTTTGATTCGTCTGACATAGAACTTAATTGAACACATCAATTCAGTCCTGACCGGTCCCGACACATAAGTCCAACCAAATCATTGAGGGGCCCATATATGGCTTTTACCCTCTTAGGATAAAAGGAACAGATAAACTTCGACTTATATGCATTTGTCATTCACTCATCAAATCATGCACAACAATGTGTTTTATAACATCATGTTACTGATGCGTTTACGCATTATCAATGCACAACCAACTCGTAAATGATAAACCATATATCTAGGTTTTAAGACCATATGATAGTATTGTCTTGCGATCACTCGTGATAAATTCCATGAAGTGATACCAGCAAGCGCGAGTTTAATCCAATGCTCAAATCAAATTCATAAGCACTCATGAACGTTGCAGCAAACCTTTGCTATGTCTAATACACTTTAGACAATCTACAAACCAATTCATGACAATATTCTTTCATACCTACTCCCAAAGTATGAGCGACTGTAGAACGTTCGGATAATCTTATTATTCAGGAAGTCAAAACATGCAAAGTGAAACAATAGGTAAATAATTAACATAAGACGGTAACTTTACTTATAAATAATACTCCTATATTTAATCATCAAATGTCAATTACATTTATCTATTACATGTTTCGAAACTATCTAATCTAAACTAATATCGTCCTTCAGCCCGATGCTCCTAGCGTGCAGCAGGTGCTTAACCCTGCACAATCCCTTTGTAAGTGGATCCGCTGGGTTATTCTTCGACGATATCCTCTTCACTACGAGGAGTCCCTCTTCCACCCGATGTCGAATAAAATGATATTTCCTGTCGATATGTCGAGATCTGCCATGATCCCTCGGTTCCTTGGTCAAGGCAATCGCTCATTCATTATCACAGAAAATTTCCATGGGATCCTTTATGGTTGGCACAACTCCAAGGTCTCCAATAAAGTTCTTCAACCATATTGCCTCCTTGACGCTTTCGCTCACCGTAATGTACTCTGATTAACACGCTGAATCAGCTACGGTCTCCTACTTGGAACTTTTCCAAGTCACTGCTCCTCCATTTAGGGTAAAAACCCAGCCGGACTGCGAACGGTAGTTGTCCCTGTCGGTCTAAAAATTAGCGTCGCTATACCCTCGCACCCTTAAGTCATCGCTCCCACCGAGGACTAGAAACCATTCCTTGGTCCTCCGAAGGTACTTAAGAATATTCTTGACTGCGGTCCAATGTGCTTTGCCAGGGTTCCCTTGATATCTGCTGACCATGCTCAAAGCGAAGGCCACATCAGGGCGAGTACAAGTCATAGCATACATAATCGAGCAAACTACGGAAGCATATGGTACTCGTCTCATCTCTGCTATCTCGAATTCAATACTCGGACTTTGAGTCTTACTCAATTTGGCATTACTTTGAATCGGTAACTCCCCCTTCTTAGAATTCTCCATACTAAAATGCTTTAGTACCTTGTCCAAGTAAGTATTCTGACTAACTCCTATTAGTCTTTTACTTCTGTCTCTCACTATCCTTATTCCCAGAATATAGGCAGCATCTCCGAGGTCCTTCATAGTGAAGCACTTCCCAAGCGAGGACTTGACTTCCTGCAGCGTCGGGATGTCGTTTCCTATGAGTAGTATGTCATTGACATACAATACGAGGAATCTAACTATACTCCCACTGGATTTGACATATACACATGATTCATCCTCGCTTCGCAAAAAACCAAACTCTTTGACTTTCTCATCAAAACAAAGAATCTATCTGCGAGATGCTTGTTTTAGTCCATAAATGGACTTCTCAATCTTACACACTCTATTAGGATGCTTTTCATCGACAAAACCCTCTGTCTGAGCCATGTAAACATCCTCAGCCAACTTCCCGTTACGAAAAGCGGTTTTGACATCCATCTGCCATATCTCATAGTCATGAAATGCAGCGATTGGCTAGCATCACCCTAATAGACTTTATCTTCGCAACCGGTGAGAAGGTTTCATCATCGTCAACTCTGAGAGATTGAGTGAAACCATTCACAACCAATCGCGCCTTATAGGTGTGTACATTCCCATCCATGTCGGTCTTCTTCTTGAAGATCCACTCTCACGCGACCGTCTTACGACCTGGCACATTGTCAACCAAGTTCCATACTTGGTTGTCATACATAGGCTGAATCTCGTTGTCCATCACCTCTTTCCACTTTGCAGACTCTGGGCCTTCCATGGATTCCTTGTAGCTGTTAGGTTCATCCAAATTCACTAGTGTACAATCACTAATGAACGTATCTCCTTCTGTAGTAATATGAAAACCATAAAACCGGGGTTGAACCCTAACTCTTTCAGAACGTTTAAGAGGTAAGGACTTACTAATCGGTTCAACCAGAGTTTCCTCCTCGGGTTGACCACTAGCGTTAAAGGTTCATTCATCGCTTGACTCTTGAATCTCTTCAAGATCGATCTACCTCCCACTGTCCCCTTAGCTTATGAGTTCTCGTTCTCGGAAAACCCCTCTCCTCGCAACGAAGACAACATTATCATTCGGTCTATAGAAGAGATATCCAAAGGATTTTTGTGGTTAGCCGATGAAAATACACCGCTCATTACGAGGTTCAAGCTTGTTGTGAGTCTCTCGTCTTACAAAAGCCTCGCAACCCCAAACCTTGATATGTGCTAACAAGGGAGCTTTCCCTGTCCACATCTCGTGAGGTGTTTTGACAACCTTCTCCGTAAGGACTAGGTTAAGGATATGTGCGAAAGTCTCTAAGGCATACCCCCAGAAAGAGATAGGTAGCGAAGCACGACTCATCATGGAATGAACCATGTCTAGCAAGGTTCGATTACGCCTCCCAGCCACACCATTCAACTGCAGTGTCCTAGGTGGCGTTAATTGCGAAACGATTATGCATTCCTTGAGGTACTCGTGGATTCAAGACTTAGGTACTCTCCACCTCAATTGGATCGAAGCATCTTGATTTTCCTGCCAAACTGATTCTCCACTTCTTGTTTAAACTCTTTGAACTTTTCGAAGATTTCTGATTTGTGCTTGATTAAGTAGATATACCCATATCTGCTATAATCATCGGTAAAAGTCACATAGAAGCGGTTCGCATCCCTTGTGGTGGATCTAAAGGTCCCACACACGTCGGTGTGTATAAGATCCAATAAACCCTCACCCTTCGCACAAGTGCCAGTGAAGGGTGACTTGGTCATCTTTCCAAGCAAACAAGATTCGCCTATGTCATCGTCCCTAAGGTCGAATGACTCCAACACTCCACCCTTTTAGAGTTGGGCTATGCATTTCTTTTTGACATGTCCAAGAAGACAATTCCATAAGAATGATTTATCCAAACCATTGGAAGAATCAATACACAACACATCATTTCCTAAATTGTCTATAACCATCACAATTTCATATATCCCATTACAAGGTAATGCTTCAAAATAGAAAACACCATTAAGATAAGCATTAATAGAACCCTTTTCATTATCAAATGAATATCTAAAACCTTGTCTATACAAACCATAAAAAGAAATGATGTTTCTTGCCATATGGCGAATAGAAACAGTTATTTAAATCTAATCCTAATCCACTACTAAGCACTAAAGAGTAAACTCCGATCTTGGTGACAAGCGACGATCTTCTGTTCCCCATGATCAAATTTATCTTCCCATGCTTCACGTCTCTATCTCTTCTTAGGCCCTGCAAATCAGAACAAATATGAAAACCACATCCTGTATCAAGTACCCAAGAAATAGCATGTGATGAATCATTAGATTTAATAGTGTAAATATCTGCGTATGATGGCTCTTTGAGACTTTCCCTTATGGTGGCTCTTTGAGGGAGCCTTTCTCTTCTTACCCTTCCCTTGCCTAATTTCCAAGACCGGGGCAGCAGTAGGAGTTGGAGATGATGCAACAGATTTATCTTTGAGGTTGCTCTCAGCAGTACTCAACAAGCCTTGAAGCTTGCTCAAGGTGACCTCCTCCTTATTCATGTGGTAGGTCATGCGGAACTGGTTGTAGCAACGAGGCAAGGAATGAAGGATGATGTCAATTGCTAGCTCTTCATCAAAGTTCACATTCAACTTTAGCAGGCGATCGACACATCTCTACATCTTTTGCAGATGAGCGGTAAGGGACTCTCCACTACCCATTTTGGCAGTGATCATCGAAGTGATGATCTCGTACCTTTCTTGTCTAGCGATCTGGTGGTACCGGTCCAGCAGATCTTGATGCATCTCATAGGGATACATGTCCTCATAGGACTTCTGGAGTTCTGCAGTCATAGTCGCCAGCATGATGCAATGGACTTTCGTAGCATCACGCTCATGGGTCTCAAAGGCCGCGATCTCTTCAGCAGAGGCAGTGTTGATGTTGATTTCCTTCAGCTTCTCATTGAGGACATAATCTTTGTCCTCGTAATGAGTGACCATTCGGATGTTGCGGATCCAATCATTGAAATTGGATCCGTCAATGATCACTCTCCCACACAAGTTCATGAGTGAGAATGAGCCGGTGGAATTTGAGCCGGAAGCGTTGTTGTTGACGTTCGACATCTGAAATAGAAAAGAGACAAAGTTTGATTAGAAATGAATCCCCAATAAAACACCCAAATGAGAAATTAGGGCTAGGACCCAACAACATTATTTATAAATTAGAAGAGGAATGTCGTAATCTAACATGCAAATAATTTGAAGGTAAGTGAATGACGATTCACTAATTTTCCACCATGAAAAACGAAAAGGAGATTATGTTTTAAATGTATTGAAAATTCCTAGATCTTTTGAGATTCATTAAACTTTTCAATGGCATGTTTAAATCTCAATATGCCCCTCAAATTTGTGACTGGGATGCCGAGGATCACAAAGCGGGTGTGAATAACCATGCAAATGTACATGGTGCCCTCATTATTACAGTCACCTATTCGATGTGCCGGTTAACCACACACGCTCCATCGAACTATGACAAACATTGAGTCACCCTTTGCCACCTTTTCTTTGAGCCCAATTAGTGTACCGGTTAACCACACACGCTCCACTAACGTCTTAGCAAGGGTACAAAGTGTAATTTCATGGAATTGCATCAATTCACTTTTGCCTAAAGTAACTAAGATTGGGAATTTTGTAAAACATTTAGTTACTTTTATAAATTCATTATAATTTTAGTGAGGAAAGGGTTACCCTATCCTACCCATTCGGCTAATGACCCTCCACGAATCAAGGAAGAGGTGGGTGAGAGTGGATACCCGGCCATTTTATAGGCCATAACCTTATACCCCCTTTATAGACCGGCTTTGTGAATGAGGCCTACTAACGGTAAGACTATCATTTAAGTTTTATATATATATATATATATATATATACACACATATATATATATATATATATATATATATATATTAATCTTATAATAAATATAGTATAATGTTGAATTTTAAACTTGTAAAATTCTAGGGTTTGAAATTTAAATAGTTCAAATTTAACTTTTAATTAAAAAAATTTTATTTCAAAACTTGAGGGCAAGTTTTGAACTTTTCAAAACACATAGGATCAAATTGAAAATAATTTGAATTAAACATTTAATTTAATGATTATCTAAATTTGATCTATGCTATTTTATTTACAAGATAATTCAACAAATAAATCAAATAATCAAATTTTATCACATAAGGAATTTATTATTCAATTAAATGGTAATTATCTTTTGTTGTGGTAAGGATAATCATATACTTACAATAAAATTCGGATTTTATTAGTCAAAAACAATTGTGGTAATTATCCTTCAGCAAAACAGCAAGAAAATCCTGAGTATCCCTCTGTCTTATTCCCCGAATCGCCGAGTCACTAACTAGACTCGCCGAGTTGGGCTGACTCGCCGAGTTTAGCTAGTGACTCGCTGAGTCAGGTCGAGCAGGGGGTAGAAAAACGATTTTTTCAGAAGATGAAGCATGTAAAGCATCAATATAATAGAAACCAAACAAAGCTCTGATACCACTGATGGTTTGAGCCAAAAGAACATCCGATGTGCTCATGCAAACCCTAATGCTTGGATCTAGGTTTCTCTATTGTACATGCAATTCATCCAAGACCTATAAACCCTAGATCTAGCATGCATATTTCGAAATTAACATTTGAAAGCAGATCTAGATGATTACCTCTTATTCAAAAGCTTGAATCTTCTTGTCTTGGAGCTTAGAGTCACAAGTGTCACTCCTCTAATGGCTTACAAATACTACAAGCAAGAGGATGCTAATTGAGAGAGACGGGATAGCACAATTTCGGCTATCAAGACTCCTAGGGTTTCAAGTGGCCGAAAATTGGATGCCCTAGGGTCTTATTTATACTGGTATTGCTAGGGTTTCAGTCAAAACCCTAATGGACAACTTAGGCCTTAAGCAATCCAAGGAAGCTTCTGGAATAGGGCCCTTATGGCCAAAATTAGGATGGACATATCCCTAATTTCGTCCATGCCTAGTCCATAATCCTTCTCAACCCAATATTTAACTATCACACATTTGACAGTTTAAGTCCCCGTTATTTAATTAATGTCTTATAGCCACAAAATTAATTCTTAATTATTTCTTGTCTAATATTAATTAAACTATATGATTTCTCCTTTAATATATTATTCATATAATATATTAATAAATCATAATAATCTCTTTATTCATAAATCATCCTATCATGTTGTTTTGGTGAAGGCAACCCAAAATGACCATGCACAACTAGGTCAAGTACATACCAAATATAGTTACGGGCTTAGATACTAATCCAACAGTTATAATAATATATGATATTCCAAATCGTATTTAAACGACATATTATTCTAACCATGACAATATATATTAACATTGGGAAAATGACACATATGCCCTATGAACTTTCTAGGGTTTACCCTTTAGTCACTTAACTTTTTAAGTGGCTTTATGAGGAAACAAAGTGTATTTCAACCGAGAAATTTAGTACCTATTACTTATTATATCCGGTAACCATGCCACATCATCTCAATTTGACACATCATCGATGACATGACCAAATTGTTACGTCCAATGACCCATACGACGTCGTTTTTGAATGTGAAATATAGTGGCCACATTCACACTGTCCCCCCCCCCCCCCCCCCCCGCCTCCGTATAAAAAGTTGAAGAATGTGCCCTAAAATGGCACAATTCGAAACCTGGTTACCCTAACTGCACCCTTAACTTCAATACCAATCGCCAAAATCATGCCTTCATGATCATCTCCAAATCACAGTTGTTCACCCAACTACAGTCGGCACATGGCTGAAAATGTCTCCAACGGAGTCACCAATGAAGACATGGCGATCAATCCGTTGCAAACATAGTTGGAGGTGTCGCTTGTGAGGGAAGAAATTGCAAACGACCTTCGTGAACTACGACGCAACATCACTAGAGACTTCGACTCCCTAAACCATGAATTCGATGATATTAGAGCACGTCAGATCGATCTGTCTAACATGGTTGTTGATGTGAAGAAGCATTTGTACTCACTACATGTGTCATATGTCAATATCGTTGTAACAACATAAATTTTCGAAACAATTTTTCACATTTTAAAAAAACATTCTTTCATTCATAAGATTTATAAAAATATCATTGTATCACATAACAACCCATAACATTACATCCCAAGATCATAACATGTAAAACTCCTCGTCTGAGTATTGATCATGCCGGCGCCTTCCCGCGGTCGTCACTAGTACCTGAAACACATCACACAACACTATAAGCATAAATGCTTAGTGAGTTCCCCAAAATACCACATACCACACATACGCCTTTCCAGGCCATAACTCTATGGGATCTTCCCATCCGAGTGTCTCAGGGGACTTCCGTCCCGAACTCCGGTAGACTTTCCGGTCCTACCCGTATCGTCCTTCCGGTCCGTACCTTCTTGACCTTCCAGTCCATATCGTCTCGACCTTCCGGTCCATACCATACATAGCACATACATATCACATAACAAATAACACATACATCTCATAGCATACAAGACCTTCCGGTCGCACATAGGTACCCTTCCAGGTATAGTATAGTGAGAAGACTCACCTCAATGAAGTCGTATAAACTCTCGTGCTCCACGTCCCGACTTAGCCTCCTCTTATTATTCAAATAACATCCCGATCAGAATTCTCTCCTTTGATCTCATCTCTACAACTGGGTAGAAGGCCATTCTACCCTACCTTGAACTCTCCTGAATCAGTCTTGACCAAAACCCTAAAGTCAACGAAAGTCAATGGTCAAACGTTGACCCGACTCGTCGAGTGCACATGGGCGACTCGGCGAGTCCATGCGGGTTCTCTGAATCCTTTCAGCATCTCTTGACTCGTCGAGTCATCCTTCCACTCTACGGGTTACACCTGACACGAATCGCGGGGCAACCGCGACTCGACTCGTCGAGTCCACTTATGGACTCGGCGAGTTGCCGCCATGCTCAAACTCAAATGACCTTCGGAGGTCAGATATGTTCCTCTAATCCATAGATCTAACCTCCCCAAGCTCAATAAACACGTAAAGGTTCGAACTTGATACTTATGCAACGTCCAAATGACACTGCTTGATGATTTAGTCCCAAATACAACACTCTAAGTCCATTTCTTCCATAACCCAACATAAATCAAGATACATAACATCCTATTGACCACTATGGGTCCAGATCTGAAGTCTAACATGATAAGGGACCTTATTCTCAACAAATCAACCCAATAAAGGTTATAGGAAACCCTAGATCCATGGATTCTTTAACAAAACAGAAAGAAGGTCGATATGCTACCTCAAAGATGATGCCCTCTGCTTGAAATCCACAAATATGCAACCTCCTTGACCTCCTCTAAGCTGGAATAAACTTCTTCTTGCAAAACAAACCCACAAAGGTCCAATAATGGCTTCTTCTCTCTCTCAAATGCTCAGGCACTATTAGGGTTTCTATCAAGGGTCTGGTAGCCGTAAATGGTGGCTATAAGGGTCCTGCAATAGGTCCCAAACCCGAGAATTTATGGTTTCATTAAACAGCGTGGACTCGCCGAGTCCACTCATGAACTCGTCGGGTCCTTCATTAAATCAGACCAAGAATGCGCGATCCCACTCGGCGAGTCAGAGCGCCTACTCGCCGAGTTCCCCTCATAAATTCAATATAAAAACTTAACATAGAATACCTGGGAATCCGGATGTTACAATTCTCCCCCACTAGAATCAGACTTCGCCCTCGAAGTCCTACTTGACAAACAAATCTGGATGCTACTCCCGCATCTCTAGCTCTAGCTTCCAGGTCAGCTCGGACCCTTTCCGATGTTGCCACTGGACCTTCACCAGTGACACCTCCTTGTTCCTCAGAAATTTTATCTTCCGATCCCAGATCGCAATTGGCCTTTCCGCATAATTCAAACTCGCATCCAACTGAATATCCTACAAAGATACCACCGCGCGACTCGTCGGCTATACATTTCCTCAACTGCGACACGTGGAAGGTGTCATGAATCTGGCTCAACTCTGCAGGTAGCTCTAACCAATATGCTACCTTGCCCACCCTTGCGGTTACCCTGAATGGACCGATGTACTGGGGCCCCAGCTTGCCCCTTTTGTTGAATCGGATCACTCCTTTCCAAGGAGATACTTTCAGGAGTACAAGGTCCCCCACCTGGAACTCCAGCTCGGATCTTCGTCGATCCGCATAACTCTTCTGACGAATCTGAGCCGTCAGTATCCTCTATCTAACCTATTGTATTTGCTCTATCGTCTGAAGCACTATTTTAGTGCTACCCATCACACGCTGCCCTACCTCTCCCCAACAAATGGAAATCCGACAATTTCTCCCATACAACAGCTCGAAAGGAGGCATACCAATACTAGAATGGTGGCTGTTGTTGTACGAAAACTCAGCCAACGACAGATACGTGTCCCTACTTCCTCCGAAGTCCAACACACATGCTCGGAGCATGTCCTCGAGCGTCTGAATCGTCCGCTCACTCTGCTCGTCCGTTTATGGGTGGTAGGCGGTACTGAAATGCAACCTCATACCCAAATCCTTGTGGAACTTCTTCTAGAACCTGGAAGTGAAACGCACATCTCGATCGGACACAATCGATACCACCTCCCTCACATAAAATTTTGCCAACCTCTCGGCAGAAGAGCTCTCACTAATAGCAAGAAAATGTGCGCTCTTTGTCAGCCGGTCGACGATCACCCAAATTGCATCGATACCCCTTGCAGTCCTCGACAATTTGGTGATGAAATCCATGGAAATCTGTTCCCACTTCCATTGGGGAACCTCAAGCGGCTGCAACTTGCCATGTGGATGCTGGCGCTCAGCCTTAACCTTGCGACAGGTCAAGCACCTCTCAACAAACCAGGCGACATCCCTCTTCATACAGGGCCACCAATAATCTTTCTTCAGGTCCAAATCGAGAATCTCGATCTATGTGCCTCCTCCATCAGAATGGTATGTGCCCCGCCTGCATATGGCACCCAAATCCGACCTTGAAAGGTCATCAGCCCTCGACTATCGGTAACAAACCCAAGTACCTGACCAATCACCCGCTCCCTCTTGCGGTTCTCCGGTCTCATGGCCTCAGCTTGGGCCTCCCGAATGGTGTCCAACACCGGATTCATCACTGACAATCTCATACAAGTGCCTCGAATCGGGGAACTTTCCGCCCTTCGGCTCAGCGCCTCAGCTACAACATTGGCTTTGCCCGGGTGGTACAGGATCTCACAATCGTAATTCTTCACCACGTGCAACCATCTCCTCTGATGCATATTTAGGTTGGGCTGATCCATCAAATACTTCAGGCTCTTGTGGTCCGTATATATGGTACACCGAACACCATATAGATAATGACGCCAAATCTTGAGGGCGAACACCACTGCCCCCAATTCCAGGTCGTGGGTGGGATACCTCGTCTCATGAGGCTTCAGCTGCCTCGATGCATACGCTATCACATGCCCCCTCTGCATAAGCACTGCACCCAACCCCGATATCGATGCGTCACAATACACCGCAAAATCCTCCATCCCTTCCGGGAGAGCTAACACTGGGGCTTCGCATAATCTTTGGCGAAATGTCTCAAACGAGGTCTACCGCTCCGGACCCCATGAAAAAGCAACACCCTTCCTGGTCAACCTGGTGAGTGGCACGGCGATCTTGGAGAAATCCCTGATAAATCTCCGATAATAGCCGGCCAATCCTAAAAAGCTCCTGATCTCGGTAGGCGATCTTGGCATCTCCCACCTCATGACTGCCTCAATCTTGGCCGGATCGACCAAAATCCCATTCTGTTTGACGAGATGCCCCAAGAACTGGACCTCCTGTAACCAGAACTCGCACTTGGAGAATTTGGCATAAAGCCTCTCCGATCTCAGAACTCCGAGGATCTCCCTTAAATGCTCATCATGCTACTCTCTAGATCTCGAATACACCAGTATATCATCGATGAACACGATCACCGAACGATCCAGCATCGGTCTGCACACCCTTTTCATGAGATCCATGAATGCTGCTGGTGCATTGGTGAGCCCAAAAGGCATCACCACGAACTCGTAATGCCCATAACGAGTCTTGAACGCCGTCTTATGGATATCCTCATCACACACTCTCATCTGGTGATATCCAGACCTCAGATCAATCTTGGAAAACCTAGACGCTCCCTGCAACTGATTGAACAAATCGTCGATCATTGGTAACGGATAACGATTCTTGACCGTCAACTTGTTCAACTCCCGGTAATCAATACACATCTGGTGTGAACCATCCTTTTTCTTGAAAAAAAGGATCGGTGCTCCCCATGGCGAGCTACTTGGTTGAATAAACCCCTTCCCTAGCAGCTCCTGAAGCCGCGAGGATAAATCCTGTATCTCTGGCGGCGCAAGGTGATAAGGCGCCTTGGCGATAGGCGCTGCTCCTGGAACCAAATCGATACGGAACTCCACTTGCCTCTCGGGAGGCACACCTGGCAGTTCCTTGGGAAAAACATCCGGGAACTCACACACTATCGGAACCTCATCAATCGAACTTGGCCTCCCAGCGGCCACTCGCGTGTCCATCACATAGGCTACGAATCCGCTGCAGCCCTGCTGCAAACTCTATCTCGCCCTAGCAGCCGAACAAAACGATGACCCACATCGGGTACCTTCGCCGTACATTGTAAGTACTCCCCCACTAGGGTCTCGTATCGTCACCAACTGACACTCACAGTCTATAACAGCTCCAAATTGGCTCAATCAATCCATGCCCACTATAACACATACATCCCCCATCGTAATCGGGACCAGATCTATCGGGAACTCCACACCGAAGATATAAAGCATACATCCTCGAATCACATCTGTAGCATACACCGCTCGCTCGTCAGCTATAGAAACTTGCAGAGGTCGAATCAATGCCTCTCGTCGGATACTAATGTGCTGACTAAATGCCAAGGAAACAAATGACCGATTCGCACCCGAGTCAAATAACACCAAAGCAGGTACATAATTCACAAGAAAAGTACCCATGCATATCATCATATAAGCACAATATCTCAACTCAACAAAATAAATAAAGAATACATACCCGCGACAACATCGGGCGCTGCGCGGACCTCCTCCGTTGTCAACTGGAAAGCTCTCCCACGAGCCTTCGGTGCCTCGGCCTTCACTGGCCAAACCTTGGTAACCCTAGCAACTGGCACAGATCCCTGTGTTGACCCGTGATGCAACTGAGGACACTCGACCTTCCGATACCCAGTCTGGTTGCAGTGAAAGGAAACCATAAATCCCTTGGGGCAATCCTTGGTGATATGCCCATCTTTGCCATATTTGTAGCAAGCACCCGATCGACAGACCCCTCATGCCCCTTGCTGCACTTCCCACAAGTGCGGCCTTTCTGGCCTCTAGTCCTCGAATCAGCGGACTTGGTCCGCTTGGCTGCCGGATGAGACTAAGCCGGCCGCCGATCCATCCTCTGAGACTCGGCCTCCTCCCTGGCCTGAGTCTCAAACTCAATCTCCCTCTTCCGGGCATTTTCCTGGAGCTCAACAAATGTCCGGTACGTCGAGTTCGACACGAACTCCCGAATGTCTCTCCTCAGAATGCCCAAATGTCAGCTCATACGTGCCTGCTCTGTAGACACCTGCTCAGGGCAGAACATCGCCCTCTCATGAGACTTCCTGGTAATCACAGTGACCGAATCAGTACCCTGCTTGAGGGTCAAGAACTCCTGAACCAACTGTTCCCTCTCCACCAGGGGAACATACTCATCTCTGAATATGGTGGTGAACCTCTCCCAGGTCACCTCTAAAATCTCTGCAACTGTGAAGCTTGCCGTCATGAACTTCCACCAGTCCTTCACTCCCAAGCGAAGCTGGTTCAACGCGAATCGAACCCTCAGATGCTCCAAACATGAACACGTATAGAATCATCCCTCAATATCAGCAGCAGCAGCCTCAGTCATCGCGGCGTACCGCTCTTCAAAAGTCTCAATCAGTGTGGTCTTGATAGACCCAAACATCTCCGGAATCTCGGCCCTGATCGCCTCCACCACCTCATCGTGGATCATCTGACGAAGCTCCTCGTCACTCACACCGCTCGCCTCAAGTCTGTGGCGTGTCCCAACCATGATGTCTCTAAAATATAACATAATAATATCAAAGACTCGCTCGAGCATGCTCGCACTCGATAACTCGACCCTACTTGTTCCTTAGTACCCAAAGGATTCTTACTTAGAGTGTGCACTGCTCCGGTGTCTTCGGTAGTACGGGCCCTTATACTACCGTCTACACCGCATCAGTATTCACCCTAAGTCCTCCTCCTTGGATCCTAGATCACAAGTACTCTATATCTCACTAGCATAGGCTACCCTTCGGTAGACCTCTTATCAGCCCCTCACTGCTACCTACTCGCTCTCAAGCATCACATAGCAGCACAATCCTTCCTAGGCTAAGGCATCACAAAATCAGGTCAGTTTAGTCCTAATATGAATATCTAGCCAACTCTAGCATGCATATCATATCATAACATATCTCATAACACATAGTGTAATGGTATTTTGGGAAACCATCATTCGGGCGTTGGCTGATCGTACACACACTGCTCCGTTCTGTCTTCCTCAAAAACTTTTACTCTTTTAGAAAAATTGTTTATTTTAAGAAAAATTTCTCAAATCCTCAGTTTGAGTTCAGAATCATCCAAAGATGCACCCGAATCCCTCAAACCAAGGCTCTGATACCAACTTGTAACAACATAAATTTTCGAAACAATTTTTCACATTTAAAAAAAAAATCTTTAATTCATAATAGTTATAAAAATATCATTGTATCACATAACAACCCATAACATTACATCCCAAGATCATAACATGTAAAACTCCTCGTGTGTGTACTGATCATGTTGGCGCCTTCCCGCGGTCGTCACTAGTACCTGAAACACATCACACAACACTGTAAGCATAAATGCTTAGTGAGTTCCCCAAAATACCACATACCACACATACGCCTTTCCAGACCATAACTCTATGGGATCTTCCGATTCGAGTGTCTCAGGGGACTTCCGTCCCGAACTCCGGTAGACTTTCCGGTCCGTACCCTCTTGAGCTTCCGGTCCATATCATCTGGACCTTCCGGTCCATACCATAAATAGCACATACATATCACATAACAAATAACACATACATCTCATAGCATACAAGACCTTTCGGTCGCACATAGGTACCCTTCCAGGTATAGTATAGTGAGAAGACTCACCTCAATGAAGTCGTATAAACTCTCGTGCTCGACGTCCCGACTTAGCCTCCTCCTATTATTCAAATAACATCCCGATCAGAATTCTCTCCCTTATCTCATCTCTACAACTGGGTAGAAGGACATTCTACCCTACCCTGAACTCTCCTGAATCAGTCTTGACCGAAACCCTAAAGTCAACGAAAGTCAATGGTCAAACTTTGACCCGAATCGTCGAGTGTACATGGGCGACTCGGCGAGTCCATGCGGGTTCTCTGAATCCTTTCAGCCTCTCTTGACTCGTCGAGTCATCCTTCCACTCTACGGGTTACACCTGACACGAATCGCGGGGCAACCCCGACTCGACTCGTCGAGTCCACTTATGGACTCGGCGAGTTGCCGCCATGCTCAAACTCAAATGACCCTCTGAGGTCAGATCTGTTCCTCTAATCCATAGATCTAACCTCCCCAAGCTCAATAAACACGTAAAGGTTCGAACTTGATACTCATGCAACGTCCAAATGACACTATTTGATGATTTAGTCCCAAATACAACACTCTAAGTCCATTTCTTCCATAACCCAACATAAATCAAGATAAATAACATCCTATGGACCACTATGGGTCCAGATCTGAAGTCTAACATGATAAGGGACCTTATTCTCAACAAATCAACCCAATAAAGGGTATAGGAAACCCTAGATCCATGGATTCTTTAACAAAACTGAAAGAGGGTCGATATGTTACCTCAAAGATGATGCCCTCTGCTTGAAATCCATAAATATGCAACCTCCTTGGCCTCCTCTAAGCTGGAATCAACTTCTTCTTGCAAAACAAACCCACAAAGGTCCAATAATGGCTTTTTCTCTCTCTCAAACGCTCAGGCACTATTAGGGTTTCTGTCAAGGGTCTGGTAGCCGCAAATCGTGGCTATAAGGGTCCTTAGATAGATCCCAAACCCGAGAATTTATGGTTTCATTAAACAGCGTGGACTCGCCGAGTCCACTCATGAACTCGCCTAGTCCTTCATTAAATCAGACCAATAATGCGCGATCCCACTCGGTGAGTCAGTGCGCCTACTCGCCGAGTTCCCCTCATAAATTCAATATAAAAACTTAACATAGGATACATGGGAATCAGGATGTTACAATCGTCTTGGGGAAAAACAAGTGCAACAAATTCAAATGGGTTATTGGGGTTTTTGATGTTGTTGTCATGGGGGTGTTAACCTACAAGTTCTTAAAATGACTGAAGAACTTTAGATTAAGACATTTCTATCATGTGTTGGTATTTTGTTTTGATGTGCATCTGGTTTAATGTCCTTAATTGTATGGTGTTTTGTTCCTTGTGTTTTTGTTTCTCGTAGTAGTATTTGGTGGTCGTGGTTAGTGTTTTTGTGATCATGTTGCTGTGATGATCTGTTTTTTGATGGTAATCATAGGCGATGGTCGTCGTATGTTAGATGCAGGTACAAATCCTATTTTAACTTGTGTAATTGATGTAAAGATGTAACACAAACCCATGAATGAAATGTTGGTTAAGTTAAAATGTTCTTGTTATAGCTCTAAATGTGCATGTGTCATTAAGTAATACCTAGATTTTTTGTTGATATTCTTCCTAGGACCACATGACAAAGTCAAACTTTTTAACAAACAAAAAATGAACCCCAATGTTTATGTTGGGGACATGGGTCAGAAAAGAAGAATCTAATACATGAGGCATGTAATACCCAAATTTGTCGTTGTCTATAACCCAGAAATGGAAAATAATGGAAAAGTTCTTTTTTGTTGTTTTTGTGGTTGCCCACTTAGATAATTGCCAGGAAGAAATGAAATACCCCTAATGGGTTACGTCAAATAAAAAAGTAATGACTAAAATACCCCTAATGGGTTAAGTCACATAAAAAATAATGACTGAAATACCCCTAATGGGTTAAGTAACATAAAAAAATAATGACGGAAATACCCCTAAAAATAATGACTGAAATACCTCTATTTGTGTAATTAATTAAAATGACAATAATACCCCTAATGGTAACTTCTTTGATTGACTAAAATACCCCTACTTTATTAATTACTTGAAATAACATACACCTATTGGATTAACGTATTTGAATGACTAAAGTACCCCTAAACTAACATTAGCATGCCCTAAGTATCTCAAATAACTAAACTACCTCTACATGTTTAAATATTTGTAATGACTAAAGTACCCCGTACACACTAATATAAATAAGATCATACATAATGTAAATACATACATGAATCCAAATATCAAATGTTAAGATTAGTATAACATACATGAATATAACAAACATAAATTCCCTTGTTCAATCCACATAACAAACACATAATTAAAACTATAATTAATCTAACTCCATTGGCGATCCAACACTACTACCTTCACCTTCAACTATTTTAGCAAGTTTTAGTTTAAGAATTCTCTCAGACTTTTTCCTCTTGCTTGGTTGACGTGTAGTATACACATGCCCAACAACTTGATTAACCCTGCCCAGTTCCTTAGCTTCATTAACAATCATCACTTGCTTAAATTTGTTTACCCTCATAACTTCCTCAGCTTATGGCTCAACTACATCACCCATAACAGCATCTTCTCCACCCCCTTGCATATTCACTGACTCTTGTGTTTGCATGATCTTTTGTTTCTTTGTGACATTAGTTTTAGGAGGCCTTAGCACTTGAGTGCAAGTGGTCTTGTTGTGCCCTTTCTGTTTGCATATGTCACAAGAAACCTTTTACCCTGCCTTTGAAACCATGTGTTTTCCAGACCTTTCACAAGCATCTCTTATTCTTTTCATGGTTGGCTTGCTTGGCATTCTTCTTTTTAATGGAGGCAATGGAGGTATAAAGTCTGTAGAAGGCCACATGTCCATCCCATTCATGCCACTAATGGACTGTTTGTAGCTATTATTGAAGAAGGCTCCCAGGTACAATGGGTCTACATATAACCCATCAGGTATGATGTTTAAATATGCTAATGTAGCTACAGAATGAACACAACCATACCCATTTAGTTGCCATAACCTGCAATTGCATTCCTTATTTGTGACATCAACAATATACGACTCATCCATTTTCCTTCTTTCAAACTTCATACCCCCACAAGACACAACCTGCCAATACCTACATAATGTAATGCAAATGTTTAGTGTTGAGAGAGGTAAGGCATGTATGAATAAATAAGTGTGCAAACCTTTGGTCATATTGGAGAATACTCAATCTTGTTTTGATGTTTGGACAAACAGAATAACGATTCCATCCTTGACCTATTAGTTTCATACTCACTATCCTTTGCATCACATATATACGAATGTCCTCTAACATGATGATAATAGGTTTCTTCCTAGCATCCAAAATCACACTATTAAAGCTCTCTGAAAAGCCATTCTCCATAGATTCACAAGATGAATTGTGAACTCTAAAAAAAACTAGAGACCAAGTCTTTGGATCTTTATCCATAAGATGGTTAACGGCTTTAGGATTCAACTTTTCAATCTCTTTCATGACTATGTTAAAATGTGCTGCATTTTTTGCCTTGCTTGCTCTCCAAAACAAATTTTTAAACTTGACTCCACTAAACTTGTTTCTAAAATTGGCATATATATGCCTAGCACACTGCCTATGTTCTGCTATTGGGAATACTTCTTTGACTGCCTCAACCAAACCCTGCATATGTACCAGGAATAGGTGAAGTTAAAAATGTAAATATTTATTATACTATGTTTAATATTTTAGAAACATACCTTGTGTTGATCAGAAATTAAAACCAAACCACTTCCTTCATTCCAACACTGCAAATCTTCAAAAAGATTTTCAATGAACCATTTCCGATTCTACTTGTTTTCCACACAAACAACTGCCCAAGCAATTGGGATTATTCCATTGTTAGCATCCCTAACAGCAGCACAAAGCAACTCACACTAGAAAAACTTTTCATGAAACAACCATCCAAGTTAATGATCCTTCTACACCCTCCCCTACACCCTTGTTTGAGTGCATCAAAGCATATGTAAATCTTGCTGAAGTAATTCTTACCATCAGGCATTGCATCCACATAAATTTTAATAGTGGATCCAAGATTTGATCTTTTAATATCCTTACAGTATGACCATATTCTAGCATAATTTTCTACAACCGTGCCTTCAAATAGACTCAATGCATACTTCTTGGCTCTCCTACACGGACTCATACTCACAACAATGCCAAAAGTGGTTTTCACCTCCTCTCTAAGTAATCTGACACTCATCTTTTGATTGTTAAAAAGTGTTGGGTAAAGTGGGTTCCCATCCATTTATACGTGACAACTGATCCGAAGTTGAAATTCTTTGCACAGTTATGGTCACTAATAAGAGACTTGATTTGGAAAGACTTATCATCACTCGTCTATGAACCTCAAACCCTAAATGTACATTTTCCATCATAACTTTTGGCTAGCAACCATCTACTATCATTTTTCACAAAACATAATTGATAACCATTTGCAACAACATAGTTACAGAGCATGTGTTTCAATTGTTTAGGACTTTCAAACCTCATACCTAACACAGGTTCCTGCTCCTTCCAGTGCATCTTTTCATTGAAAATATTTGGCAACTCAGGATAAACATCTTCATTTTCATCCATGGTTTCTTCTAAAGGCTCACCCAAACATGCATTCTCACATATAGTCATCCTTATCTTCATCAGCATCCACATCTTCAGCCCCATGGTCATCCTCATCTTCATCTTCACCCTCATCCTCATCCAAATGGCCTGTCTCAATTTCCTTAATTAGTCCTGCACCATCAATCACTTCTTCCACTATGTTGTTAACAACCTCTTCTTTGTGTTCATCCAACCATTCTTGCATGTTACTATTACCAACATGGTCTACATACATAGGGAGTATAACACCACATTCATAAGTTATTGCTATAAAATCGGCATAATCCATCTCATTGGAAATTAAGGTCAAACTTTTGGGAAAATCAATATCTGGTTGGCAGTAATAGAGCTTCTCGCACTTTTCTCCAGTGAACCTTTCGATAAACTCATAATAACGGTCTTGTCCATGCCTGCGAAATCGATGTCCGACAACCTATCAGTAATCCCTCCGGTATAGCGTATGAGGTATTTTGCAAAGATTCCTTGGAAGTGCACATTGACTTGGATGAATATGGGATCAATATTTGAGGTTTGAGGAGACGAAAGCAAGTAAGGGTTTATCAAAAGAGATGGAAGTGGTGAACAGTCGACGGGAAAATATCTCGTTTAAGTAAAGCTATATAATGAACAATGAGTAAACAAATTAATATGTGGCATTGTTTAATGACACGACAATGGACAATATACACAGTCAGCAAGCCAAGGGGTTTAAGCAACACAAGTGG
Organism: Lactuca sativa; assembly: GCF_002870075.4. Taxonomy (NCBI): domain Eukaryota; kingdom Viridiplantae; phylum Streptophyta; class Magnoliopsida; order Asterales; family Asteraceae; genus Lactuca; species Lactuca sativa. The sequence goes on along the minus strand of NC_056627.2, from coordinate 362,955,781 downwards.
CATAAATATAACCGACTGACCTTGTCATAAATGAAATAATGATGTAATCGACCCGACAAAATAAAGTTTGTTCCCTCATAAAGTCACTTAAAAAGTTAAGTCGCTAAAAAGGTAAATCCTAAAAAGTTCATAGGTCGTATGTGTTATTTTCCCTTTTAATATCGTACCAATTATCAATAATAGTTGGCAGTGATAAATGTTTCATAATCTAACAAATTGGCTATGATTGTCAAAGATATAGTTTTTCTAGGATCATCACCGACTTTTGAATTATTTTATTTGTTACATGATGGAATTGAAAAAAAAAAATAGTCATAATGACTAATTAGTCAAGTAATAAGTTACTGGTGTGCCTGATGAAATCATAGAGAACATGCAATTGTTAGGTAGGAAAATTATTTGTGTTGTCGATGGAAGAAAAGATGAAGTTGTACTTAACGGATTCGATCCAATGATAATTGTATCGACTTCAATGTCCAAAAAGAGCAAGTTCATTATTGGCAAGATTTTGGCTTTCGGTGTTATCCTTTGGATGGCGATATTCATAAATGGTATACGATCCTTCTTATTTCAAGATCAAAATAAAGAATCTGTAACAATACGGTTTTCAACCATAGCAATATTTTATTTAAACGAAATAGTTTTCTCATCATAGCAAAAAAAATTATAACTTCAATGTTCTAAACTAAAATTTCAATTTCATATAGTAATGAGTAAATTACACGAATGGTCCCTATGGTTTGGGGTAATTTGCACGTTTGGTCCCTAACTTGTTTTTTTAACTCGGAAGGTCCCTACTGTTTGTTATTGTTATACGTTTGATCCCTATTGTTTGTTTTTATTACGCATTTGGTCCCTATCTTATGTAAAAAGACAATTATTTAAAAAGGGAAAAAATGGTATGGTAAGTAAGGTAAGGTGAGGAGGTAGGGTTGGGGGTGTATTTATTTAAATAAATTAAAAAATCAAGGGAAAATAGACTTTTTATGTAATACAGGGACCAAACGTGTAACAAAAACAAACATTAGGGACCTTTCGAATTAAAAAAATAAGTTAGGGACCAAACGCGCAACTTATCCTAAACCATAGGGACCATTTGTGTAATTTACCCTATAGTAATTGTTCTTTTGCATGGAAGTTGCAGTTTTCTTATTGCAATAGTTAACTCCCGTCATCAACTGCATACTTCAAGCCTAAGTATAAGACCCAGTCATGCACGAGGTGTGGAAAGGAGGAGCAAATAGTGGACTGAAAGGTATCTCTTCTCCAATTTCTTGGGGTTAGCCTTTTACGTACGACAAATGTTCAAATGGCTTTTTGTACATAAATAATTATGATGTTTTCAGATTGACCAAATCGACAACAACATATCCCAAGACTCAAGTAATTAAATCTAGATAATGAAGAAGTCACTAAATACGAGAACTAGGTAAGCAAACGAGCTAGCTAGCTTGGAGAAGAAAAAAGGTTCTTCATGACTGCTTAAATATGTAATAAATTATATGATAATTCGTGAAGATAACTCGTTAACTCTTCTCCTTGCTTGAAATGAACGAGCAAAGATTTTTCGAATTGACTCGACCTCTGGGAAGATAAATTAAAATCGTGATATAATTAATGTCTTTATTCTGTAATTTGAGCTGTGTAGGTGCATGCATGCAGCATGCATCACTGCATGCCACCTGAAAAACTTCGTTTTAATTTCCTCTCACAAAATTAAATATAGATAGAAGCGTTTAATTTATTATATAAGAACCTATTTTGTATTAATTGTTCTTTTTACAAATATCAACATATAGAATCGTATTAATTAAGAGATAATGACTTAAAAAGTTAAACCATGTAAAAGCTATAGATATACAAGGGGATATAATAAAAATATAAAATGATCTCTCTCTCTCTATATATATATATATATATATATATATATATATATATATATATATATATATATATATATATATATATATATATATATATACTCTCTCTCTCTCTCTCTCTCTCTCTATATATATATATATATATATATATATATATATATATATATATATATATATATATATATATATATATATATATATATATATATATATATCAATTAAAAAGTTTTAATGTAAATTCCAACAACATATGTCAACATTTGCTCACCTAGCTAGCTACGCACTACAATGCGTGTAATTTCTTGCTCAACCAATTTACCAAAGTGATGTTTTTTTATATGTTAATGATTTTAAGTTTAAATCTCATATTTGTGTCAAACCGATGTGAATACGGTGCATCTATCTAATAATTAAATGGTACATAAACATCATTTTAGTGTATCTTTCTGTACATGCGTCGTTATATATTTATTTTTTTCAACGGCAGCAATACCGCTGGGGTAGGGACTATTTTTTTTTTTCTATTGCTTTTTCATTCTTATCATATTACACCAAAATTTTTGTAAAACTTTAATATTTTTCATATTAACTATTTTGACTAATAACACTTTGTAAATATCATACTATATTATAAAAGAAAACATTTTTTTTTCATCACATTCATTTTAAACTCTCATGCATTTTTCTTTACACCACATTCATTTGAAACTCTCATGACTTTTCAATTTCTTTGTAATAATGATTATAAGTTGGTTAATAAGATTAAATAAATATCAAACCTAAAGTATAATCATATATAAAATAATTTTCAATATTAAAATAAAATCTTTACTTCTACTTATAAAGTTATTTTTTTAACTTCTAACATATTATAATTAATTTATTAGATTTAATATGTTGCTGTATATAAACCATTATCAATTTAAAGCTAAATGCAAAAGCTAAATTATAATATCAATTTAACTAAAATCTTTTCTAAAGATATTTGTATAATCATTAAAAGTTTTTAAATAAGTAACTTAAAATAACTTACAATAACAATAGTTAAAAATAACTCTATATAAATGATTATATTGTTACCTTTAAAATCAAAACATAATGTCTGATGTTTTAAATAATTATAATGATAGAAATTAAAACGTTAGGAAAATAAATTTAAAAAAATTAATTAACAATAACAAAAAGTATAAATAACATTAAGTCATATATTATATTTAATTTTATTCATGAGTAACTCGCGGGTAGAAATCATTCAAACGGTTGAGATTATACAGTTATAATAGATGTATATATTATCATATAATTCAAAATAATCAATATATTATATCAATTTAGTATACGAATTATTATATCAAATTTTACAACAATGTTATTATAATATTTAAAAAAAAACATATAATTATAAAGATTTCAACTATATAGGTATTTTTGCGTAACGCGCGAGCATTCGCCTAGTATCCTTATAAATTCACAAAGTTATTAATGATTAACTATAGATAACTAAAACTAATTCAACGGCAATCATGCATATATGCACGCATTAATGTAATCAAAGTCAATAAAATGATTGAATATTATGTAACAAATTTACAATATACAAAAGTATATTATGTATTAGTTGTGAAACTTATGTATTATATGGGTTAATTTAGAAAAATAAAAGTTAAATATAAAGGTCAAAATATTTGAAAATTTTAAATTTATAAGAAAAAAAATAATGATTTATTATTATGGTAATGTTTTTTATCTTTTAAATTTAAACAAATAATTTTAATTAAAAAAGAAACTAATGAGCTTTAATTTTGAAAATTTTAAAATTAAAAAGTAAGTTTATTAATGAAAATTAATATCTATTTATTATTATATTTATTGTAATTATTAAATTAAGATATTATGTGGAATTTAATAAATAAAAAAACTCATAAAATGACATGTGGAAAAAAAAATTAATTCAAAATAACCACAAAATGACATTTGACAAATTAAATGAAAGTGTGACAAGTGGCAAAAAAAACCCTTCATTTATTAGAGAATATTTTCTTTTTAAATGAATGTTTCAGGTTTAACGTTGTTTTGTTGATTTAAAAGTAAATTAATGTTTTTTTTTGCTTAATGTTTAATATTTGTATTTTTTATGAACTTGTAAAAATGTTGAGAACCAAATTTTAAGTTTAAAAATTAATGTTTGTATATTTGTTTTAGTTATTTATAATGTTTATTACAATAGAGAACAAAAAAAAACAAATGGCGTAAAAAGTAATGAAAGATTTCATCATTTTTAATTCTTTTATTGCTACAAATTAATATGAAATTAAACTTTTTAATTACTTCATATTAATTGTAAAATAATATAATATTACAAATTAAGAAAAATATATAGATTTATTAAAGATTAATGTGTTTCAAAACTATCTCCGTAATTAAAATGTATTGCAAATGATGTCCAACCTAGCTGGGTTGATGCATCGGGTTTTATACCTATGTGGGTGTCAGGTTGAGAGTTCTATTCACTTAAACTATATTTTGTGGTGCCACATGTGGGGAATTTTTCCCAAAAAAGCTCTATGGGGACTGAGTTTGCCCTGTAATTGAGCTCGAACCCGGGGTGCTCGTTGAAATATTGCGAGTAGGTTTCCACTTAATTCGTTTGTTGTTTCCAAAAATAAAATGCATTATATATATATATATATATATATATATATATATATATATATATATATATATATATATATATATATATATATATATATATATATATATATATATATAACTTCTAAACTATCTTATAGAACTTTACAACTATTCCATATTCTATTTTTTTAATAACAGAATAATTTTATATTTCAAATTTAATATATATATATATATATATATATATATATATATATATATATATATATATTCTAAACTATCTTATAGAACTTTACAACTATTCCATATTCTATTTTTTTAATAACAGAATAATTTTATATTTCAAATTTAAAATATATATATATATATATATATATATATATATATATATATATATATATATATATATATATATATATATATATATATATTAAACATGATCGATCATTTGTTGTAATGTTGTTTAAGAACTTATTACTGTTTTTCAATTATTCACATGATTAAAATGTATTACAAATTGTTTTTACTAACTCACTACTAGAAAACCAACCTACAGCAACGTAATCATCGACAGACTACCTAATTAGCGACAAATTACTGAGGAATCACCGACGGAAAACACAAAAATTTCGATCAAACTAATTATAGAGTTTTAGAGAGGTATTAACGAAGGATTAACAACAGATTGGCAAAATTTTATCGACAAAAATTGTCCCCCGCTAAACCATCAGAAAGTAAAACCTCTTAACGAGGGAACAACGACGGATTGCAAAAAGTAGAGGTTTTCTTTTTCCTAGCCCTCGCCAAACCCTCGCAAAAAATCTATGCCTCCTTCTGTTCATTTCCCACTTTTTTATTCGTTCACTCATTTTATTTTCATTCCCTCCTATTTCTTCCAAAGCCAACGATTTCCTCCCAAAGCCCTAAATGACCATTAAATATCTCCTTCGTCCCTGATATCACCTCCACCACAGTCAACCTGAATCGCCATCTTTGAAGCCAAAGGAAAACCAAATCAGAAATCACATCCTCGTTGGCTTTGTCGTTGACTTGCCTCTTAATTTTATGTTGATTGTAGAAACGCAAAATCTTCAATGTTGCTGATGAGTGTGTACAGTTCCGCCTTCGCCTTGTAGCAATAACCAATGATATCTGAAACCATAAACAGCTAGGTAAGCATAAAGCTTAGTAAGTTTCCCCCAAAATACCACCATATAAACAGATCACATATACAATCAAATATGTTGGATCCAGTCAACCATCGGGTTGGAATACCTTAGGCCCAGTCAACCTACCCCAGGTTGGAATGCCAATATACAACAGGTCCACTCAGCCATCGGGATGGAATACCCAGGGTTTGTTGGCGTGCCGCCTCAACCCTACCGCTCTTCCTGAGCCTCTATGCCTACGGCTTACAGCCGGTCCGCACCGGTTATCTTGGCCTACCGCACAAAGCAGGACCGCCTTAACCCAAACCAAACACAATATGTCGACATATAAACAATCAGGATCAAGTAGGCACATAATACATGCATACAACAATCATAAAGCTCACTACTGCCTAGTAATCCTCTCACAACATACAGACCCGCTACCAGCTAACCCCCATAGAATGCGTAACCATAAGTAACCAGAAGTGAGATAGTCACCCGAACAAATGGCCCTTTTCTAGAGCCACAACCAAACAAGGAATAGGCAAGAGATCCTAGACTAAGAGTTCTCAGGCTATCCTACATGACCACAAACAATCCCTAAGGGCACTCCATAGATGATAACCAGCAAGCACAAATAACATACAGTTCTACAGATTATTACCACAAAGCAGTATACTCAATAGTAGGAGACAGATCTAACAGATAACTACAGCATAACAGCATACTCGATAGGGATGGCAACGGGGCGGGTTTGGGACGGGTTTTGGTAATCCTGTCCCCATCCCCGAATATGAAAATCTATCCCATCACCGATCTGATTCCCAACGGGTACCCGTTTATCAAACACTATCGGGACTGCGGGTATCCCAACGGGGTAACGGGGATCCCCGTTTAACATTGAAATTAAAAATAATTTTGATGCAATGAGAATACAAAACCATTAGACTTACTGATGCAAGCATAAATTCATATTCAAAATAATTTTGATAATTTACAAAACCATTAAGAGCAGACGTATTTGTTTTGATACATAAGTGGTTACTAGTGGCAAAAAACAATAAAGACACTAGCATTCATAAATCATAATATCACTATTACTCTAAGTACTATGAATAAAAAAAATGTCATAACACTAGCACTACAAATAAACAGAAAGTTACCTCAAGAAATTATCTTTAAATCTTTCACAACAAAGAAGATAAGTCAAGGAAATTAATATATATATATATATATATATATATATATATATATATATATATATATATATATATATATATATATGAACGGTTTCAGGTAACGGGTTTCGGTTTCGGTTTCGGGTAATCGAGACGGTATTTTGTTTACCATCCCCGTAACCAAAACCGCAAAAATTTTCTAAAAGCATACCAAACCCGATCCCGGCCCCGATTAACCGACCTCAAACCCGACCCAAATATGTCGGTTTTCGGTTTTCACCATCGGGTTCAGTTTCTTTTTCCATCCCTAATACTCGATACCAGAACACAAATCTAGCAGATCACTACAGCATCGTAGCATACTCGATACTAGAACACAAATCTAACAGATCACTACAGCATAGTATCATACTCAATACCATAACACAGATCTAACAAATCAGTACAGCATAGTAGCATACTTAATACCAGAACACATATCTAACAAATCACTACAACATAGTAGTGTACTCAATATCAACAATCCAAGGAATGCATGGTCGTACATACTCAGAGGTGAGATAGCCAACCGGACAGATGATCCCACTCTAAAAACACTACCAAACGAGGAACAGGTAAGAGAGCTTGGATCAAGAGTCTGTTGGATTAGTGTCTAAGTCCATAACTATTTTGGTATGTACTTGACCCGATGATGCATGGTCCTTTCGGGTTGCCTTCACCAAAGCAACTTGATAGGATGAATTATGGAGAGAAAGGATTAAATATGATTTATTAATATATTATGAGAATAATATATTAAAGGAGAAATCATATTGTTTAATTAATATTAGTCAAGAATTAATAAGAATTAAGTTTGTGGCTAAAAGAGATTAATTAAACTTAAGGGACTAGAACTATCAATTGTATGATAGTTGAATATTGAGCTAATGAACTCCATATTAAAGGAGTGGACGAATTCTATGGGGAAACCCATTAGAAATCGTCCCAAGGCCTTTAAGGAAGGAGCCCATGGGTTGCTTAGGGCTTAAGCATCCAAATTAGGGTTTCCTTGTTAGATAACCCTAATAGCCTCACTATTTAAGGAACCCTTATGCCCCAAAAACGTAGTGGACTTGTTCTCTAGGGTTTCCACACGTTTTGGGTAGCCTCCTTCTTTTCTCCTCTTCATCCTCTTGCTCCTGGTGTTTGTGAGCCATTAGAGGAGTGACATTTGTGACTCTAAGCTTTCTAAAGTCAATACAAGAAGGATTTGAGATTGTTATTGCTACATAACAATCAAGGTATGATCTAAACTCTAATTTATATGTTATATTGATTATCATATGCTAGATCTAGGGTTTATAGTCTTGGATAACTTTCATGTACAATAGAGAAACCTAGATCCAAGCATTAGGGTTTGTATGAGCACATAGGATCTTCTTATGGCTAAAACCCATCAGAGTCCTCAGTCTATCCTACATGACTATATACAGTCCTTAAGGTATCTGTTAGGGTGCAAAGTCATGCTTGGATGTAGTGTTTAGGCTTTCCTCTTTGTATGTGTAAATGGGTTGAGTCTTTTCCTATAAATAGGAAGTGAGTGACTCCCATTATGTAAGAATGAAAGAGTCCATTTTGGAGTGTTAGACTAGAGAGAGAATTTGTATACAAGACCCATTTGTATAATCTTTCTAGATCTAATAAGAGCTTACAAAGATTTATTTACTCCTTGTGTTCTTGAATTTGTATGATGAATCACTAGATCTTTCCTAATTCCGCACATGCCATCATAATCAACACCACTACAATTGGTATCAGAGCGGGTGTTCTTGATTTCATCAAGAATTGATCCTTGATGGCTATTTTGATTTGGTGATTCTTCATGTTCTTATTGATCTTTGTGTTTTGAGAGTGTTTTGTGTTCTAGAAATCGAATTTTTCTTTGATTTGATCCATAATTCGACTTTCTCTTTCTAGAATACTTGTTTGTATCACTTTCTCTTTCTAGAAAACCCATTCAAAATCACTTTCTCTCTCTAGAATTCTTCAAGTTTTTGTGATCATGGTGGGTTTACCATATGATTCTTGGATTGTGATCATTAAAGATGTGAAATACAAAGTCAATGAAGATCAATTTTATGGTTTGTTGTTAAGCAAATTGATTTCATGGGGTAATTTGGTTTCTTATGGAGGTTTGAAGGATGATCATGGAAGCTTGGTATTTCAACCAATTTGTAAGATTGCATGGTTGAATAAAATTGCCTTGTCCATATTAGTTCGTAGTAGAAATCAAAAGGAAGGAGAAGAACGAGATTTGTTCAATAAGAAATACACTTCTCTAATTGAAAACTCAAATGATCTTCGTGCTCTTAAGTTTCTTGAAGTTCTTGACAATGGAGTTCAATGTGATGTTCTTGATGTTCAAGAAAAAGGAGTTCAAGTTGATGTTCATGAAGAAAAAGTTTTTTGCTCGATTGGAGTTCAAACCGATGATATTTTGTGTTCTTGTGATTCGTTTGAAGGAATGATTCCTTATCGGAAGCCGGTGATCCAAGAAAATCACAAGTATCAAACTCCAAAAGATTTGATTCAAACTCAAAATGTTCATGTTGTTGAAAGTGGGTTTGTTCATGAAGTCAAGTCTTCAAGATGCAAAAAGATGAGAAAGAAAAAGAAGAAGAAGATGAATCGGAAGAATAAGCGGGTTTACTCACAAAAATCATCATATGTTATGAAGCCAAAATCTGTGAAGCAAATTTAGGTTCCAAAGCAACAATCTCCAAATGTTGCATTGAATTTGAAGTCAAAACCCAAATGTGTTGGTGGTTCTTTTGAAGATGTTCTTGGATCGTTGAAGAACACGAAGAACGAGTTGTACATCTCGCATGGTGGGTGGTACAATGTTCGATTTGGAGATTTTCTCATTCCGACAAAAGAACCGAGATCTTCTAAATTTGATTCATTCGTTGAAAACGGAACTCGATTCGTCAAAAAGGTATCTCAAATTCTCATATGGATTCCAAAACGTCCATAATTTCGATTCGTATTTTGCGTTTTTTCAATTTTTGATCGATTTGCCTAATTGGATCAAATCTGTTTCAACCCCATTGATTGATCCAATTATTTTTGTTTTGATCAAACTCAAATTACACTCATTTTGTTTAATTCTCGAAATTTACTCTTCATGTTGAGCCTAAATTCTTTCTGCGACTATTCATATTCGAATGTTTGAGCCCAAATAAAAATTCGTGTTACTATTCATTGTTCATCATTTTATGCCCAAAAAGTCGATCAATTACTGTTCATCCTGATAAAACCTCATCGAAATAATTTTTTTCTGGATTCATCATCCGTGATATATCGTTTCCTTCAAATCGATCGAAGTCCAATTATTACTTACTGGAATCGATAGTCTTGTGGCTCGTTAATCAGAGTACTCAATCGATGGTGATTTAATTGATCTCTGCTGTTCATTTGTATCAAACGTCTCATTGTTGAAAGTCAAACGAATTTCTGATAAGTGAAAATCAAAATTAGTTTAGGAATTGAAATCGATTTCGATATTAGAGGGTCCTTTAATGATATCAGATATGTTGAGTCGAAGGTTTTGGTGTTGAACTGCTTGATGTCGAACATTTGGATATGGAGTCAAAATCGATTAAGGTTCATGTGTAATACCAAAGTCAGATATGTTGATTGTTGATTTGGAATTGAGTATTGGAGTCGACACTCGTTGTCACTTGATGTTGAATCAAAATTTTGGAATTCGTTTATTGGAGTCGATTAATTTTGATATCAACTGGAATGAAAGCTAAGGATGATTCGTTACAGGTTGATGATTGTTGCTTGAAAACGAATTAGGGGATGAACTGGTTTCTTGAATAAAAAGCGAAGACTTGTACCATTGATTTCAAATATGGGGTCTTGGCTTGGAAAATTATGGATTGATTTTGAGGAAACGATCTCTTGATTTGTGTTGTTGACTGAAAAACAAAGATTTGGGAATCGATTTTCAGTGATGTTGATTTACGAAGACTGGGAAGTTTTGGATTAAAATTCGAAGGGTATATGGATGAATTGAAAAACGAAGATTTTGGAGTCCAGATTCGAAGGGTACAAAGTTGTTTTGGATTTGAACGAAGGGTTACTGGGTTTTTATTTTCGAAGGGGAGAAAGAAAGAGTCTTCGTACGAAGGGTTGAGAAAAAGTCTTCGTAAGTTACTGGCTCAAGTCAGAAAAAGTCTTCATACGTGTTCAAGTCTTCGTTTCCGTGTAATTGGAGAAGAAACAAAAATGTTTCAAAACTAGACCCTGCAATTTTGAAAACATGGCAAAATTGGTCCAGATTCGAATTTGGAGCAAATCTTGATGAGAATACAGAATTTTCAAAGTGAGTCCCTATAGTTTCGAAAAGTTGGCAGAAAATGCCCAACTTCGAATTTGCAGTAAAAAGCTTAGAAATTGAAGAATTTTACACTTCTGATCCTTGCAGTTTGTGCGAATTTACATTTTCTACCCAGTTTCGCAAATGGGGGAGAATTTTGCATATTTGCCTGTTTTTGGCGCAATGGGTCCCTGCAAGTTTCAGAAAGTGACAATTTCTACCTGGTTTTTGAAAAATCTAGCAACTTTCACCCGAAAAGTCAAAAAAAAAAAATTCACAAATTGGAAATTTTTTTGAGGCTTTTTCGTGATTGTTTTTCCGTGAGATTTTTGGTGATTCATTTTTGGTACACATCAAGGGGGAGTATTGTATTGTTTATTCCTCGGGCGCTTCTCACCCTTAATGGGTTTTATAATCATTTTTTTGATTATAAAAAGGGGGAGAATGATGGGTATTCGAAGCGGGTTTCTCGGATATTCTTTGCGGATCTTGAAGACCGGTGATAATTCGATAGGGTGTTTGGTCTTGATCACACTAGCTCGTTGGAAACTAAAGCCAGGGCATCCAATCCTAACTTTGAGGGGGAGAATGTTAGGGTGCAAAGTCATGCTTGGATGAGGCTTTACCCACTTGTATGTGTAATGAGTTGCCTTTCCTTTATAAGGTAGTGAGTGGCACTCATTTTATGTAAGGAACACTTATGATAGCATTAGTTTAGAGAGAGAAATATTGCAAGACCCATTTGTACTCTTTCTATGAAACTAATGAGAGCTTAAAAAGAATTATTTACTTCTTGTGTTCTTGATTTTACATGATGATTCACTAGATCTTTCATATTCCGCACATGCCATCATAATCAACACCACTACACAAAGTTGTATGGAATATGAAGAATCAGAGTTTACTCTAGTAGAATATACTCTCGTTCTACTTGAATACGCTTTTATTCTTCTAGATACAAATTAATTGCGAAAAAATATTATTGTTGACATTAATGACGAATTTAATTAGTTTTCATAAAAAAGAATTATAAGTATTGATAAAATTTAATATACATTTAATGCTTACTAAATTTTTATTGGTACATTCTAGCATACAATAGATGTGAGAAACATTTGAACCTACCTCTCTCTCTCTCTCTCTCTCTCTCTCTCTCTATATATATATATATATATATATATATATATATATAACTTTGTAAAAATTTTAATAGTTGGTTTGTATCCAGACTTTTGTAAATTATATTATGAATATGCATGTAGCATGTTTGGAGTAATAATATTGTAAAGTTTAGAGAAGGGGTTCTAACATTTCGTATCAACACCTGTGACACAAATAACTTGAGTGGGTCAGGTTGGGAAACCTGGTGAGTACATAGGGTTTTCAACCCACAAGAATAAAGTTATTGTGTTTTATCATCAAACAATTAACCCAAATACTCATCCCCATTATCTTCTTTATTTCTTAAGGATTTACCCTAAGAATCATCTATCACTCATTCCTAAGGATTCATCCTAAGGAATAGGCACGAAGTACATAGTCGCCAGGGTTTATACAACTGGAACTAAATTCATAGTTTTCAGGGTTCATCCAACAGGTGTTAAGTCCATAGTTCTCATTTATCGACAATATTATTTGTGGGAGTCCACCTGCAATACATGTCAATGGGTTTTTAGAGTAGATCTGATGAACATATTGTTCACAATACCTATAGGTTGTGAGCCTGCTAGTGTTCCACGGACCGTCTAGAATAGTCCATGGTTGTCATATACTCTGCTAGATGACGAGGCCAACGTTTGGGTAAGGGCTTCTCTCATTTTTCACCCCTCACCCTCATCTCATGATTTATATCACCGTTCATCTCATTTATCCAACTTATCTTTCATCACATACCAACTATTTCATCTACCAATGTCTTACCCACCATTTTTGTAGATAGAAAATACTTATACCGTTTAAATCATTTAAAACATGTATAAATCATTCATTCAACATCCATCTCAAAGAAATAAACAATATATATTCGCATAGCACGTATTATATATAAAATACTTCATATCTATGTGTAAGATGAAAGTGACTATACACTCACTTGATAAGACAGTGATTGGACAACACTTCGTCCCTTAAAACAATCTTTTTCGATGAAACTGTGATGTTTTCTCAAAAACCAGGCTTCACGCGGGCAGAGTTTTGACTCGAAAACTCTTTTTCTCGGGGTCTTCGGGCTCTCTGGGGCTTGCTTACGATGTTAGGATGATATTCTAGGCTTGAGGGTATTCAGTGTAGGTAAAACGAAAGTAAAATGTGAAAAAGGGAAAATTTTGTAAACATTTTCGGGGCAACCTTGCATCCTATTTATAGGAGGCCGAAGCTCCTCATTATGTTGGGGGTAATGTCTGGTACGCCGGGTGTAATTCCTTGCAAGGCTCTTCGTGATGGGTTTTGACCATAAGAACATCCTATGTGCTCATACAAACCCTAATGCTTGGATCTAGGTTTCTCTATTGTACATGCAAGTTATCCAAGACTATAAACCCTAATTCTAGCACACAAGTAATCATATTAACATAAGAATGGGTTTAAGATGTTACCTTGATTGTTATGTAGCAATAACAATCCCAATTCCTCCTTGTATTGACTTTAGAAAGCCTAGAGTCACAAATGTCACTCCTCTAATGGTTCACAAACACCATAAGCAAGAGGATGAAGAGGAGAGAGGAAGGAGACTGCCCTAAAACGTGTGAAACCCTAGAATGAAGCTTCGCCACGTTTTTGGGTCATAAGGGTCATATATATGCAAGTTATCCAAGACAAGGAAACCCTAATTTGGATGCTTAAGCCCTAAGCAACCCATGGACCCCTTTCCTTAAGGCCTTGGACGATTTCCTTATGGGTTTCCCCATAGAATTTGTCCACTCCTTATTATAAGGCAATTCATGGCCCAAATTGCAATTATCTTATAATTACAATTCCAGTCCCTTAAGTTTAATTAATCTCTTTTAGTCACAAAACTAATTACCAATTAATTCTTGACTAATATTAATTAAACAATATGATTTCTCCTTTAATATATTATTCTCATAATATATTAATAAATCATATTTAATCCTTTCTCTCCATAATTCATCCTATCAAGTTGCTTTGGTGAAGGCAACCCAAAAGGACCATGCACCATCGGGTCAAGTACATACCAAAATAGTTATGGACTTAAACACTAATCCAACAGTCTCCCACTTGGATAAGTCTAATAACTATTATGCGTATGACTTCAGATCCTGATCTGCAATCGTAGCTTTCCAAAGCCGCTGTCAACTCTGATCCTATTAGATACACGTGTCCTTAGATAAGGGATCATATATTCCTCCATTCTAGATATCGTATGAGACATGATTTCTAATCATTCTCCTTTGTACTATTTCTCGACTTCTGATTTATGACGACTAACTAATTGAACAAATCAAATTAGCCCTATCCCAGCCGAGCATTTACGTTTGTCATCACTAAATCATCGAGGGGACCAAATATATTGCTTTTATCCTACTTTGGATAAAAGGAACGGATAAACTTTGATACAATGCCTGCTTGCACTCACTCACCGAATCACACACAACAATATGTTTTATGACACCAAGTTACTGGTGCGTTTACATATTATCAATGTGCAACCGATTTGCAAGATACAACTCACACATCTCGGTTTCAAGAATATAAGATGTTATCGTCTCACCAATCACTCGTGATACAATTCATGGAGTGATCCAAGTGAGCGTGGGTTTAATCCAATGCTCAAATTCATATTCATAAGCACTCACGAACGTTGCAACAAACATTTGCTTATGCCTAATACTCTTTTAGACATTCCACACACCAATTCATGACAGTCTTCATTCATACCTACTTCCAACATATGAACGACTGTGGCCCGTTCGAATAATTTGACTGTTCTAAACCAATTAAATTATTCAGGAAGTCAAAACATGCAAAGTGAAACACAAGAATAATACTAATCCCATATGGCCTCAAACCTTTGAGCATAAATAAAACACCTTTTATTTATCACCATATCGATTACTCATCATTTGTCGTTTCGGGTAATCAACTTCTTACTTGAATTATTACACTTGTCCCATGCTCCTAGCATGCACACAATGTTTACCTATGGTTCTTAATTTGTGAAATAGACCAAATTGAGCACATTCCCAATCATTCTCATTTCACAACTCCAAATCCTTTTTCCATAAGTGAAAGAATATCAAATTCTTGCTACTTATAGATTATGCTAGATTCTAACATTTTATGCAATGATCCTTTCGTGATATCACTGCACCAAAGTCACAAAGACTATTGCCAATGATATTACAAAGTCCTCTATCAGAGATTGTTACAAGACAATTCCTTAGATATGATGTCTCTCACTCAAAGTACTTTCCTTTGAACATCCTTTTGCATAAAAGTTTCTAATCTAGACATATATTTTCAATATTCAATTCCCAATATGGACACGTTTCCATATTTTCCATATGACAACTTATTCTTAATAGAATCTTATCTATTCATAATAATGTCGATATGGTCCATCCAATATGGAAACATTTCCATATTTTCCAATACTATACTTCCAACTACTCACAAGCGACCAATCCTTGGCGAACTTTGGATTGTCCTTTGATAGTTGTTTAATTATATTAGTCAAAACCGATTCTTGTCCTTTTTCCCTCTAAATGCGCTATACATTTGGAAAATTTTAGAATGGTCAAATATTATAGCATTTGCAATCGATCCTATACCCAAAGCGTATGGGACACAATGCATAATGTCTTACATAAAGATTTGATACTTTATCAATCTTCCGCCATAATATTTCATTTGCTATGTTCTCAAAATTCGAATTATGAAGAGGAATGCTGTAATCATAATCGAAATTTAAGAACACACAATGTACCTTTGACTAAATTTATTAACATTCCAAAACCTAAGCCTTTAGATTTGAAATGCAGCATAATATTCTCTCCCTTAATTATAGCAAAACAACTATTCCATCCTTACAACTTTGCAAAGAATGACTCTTGTTTTCTATAATTAATATTGCCAACTTGCAATATTTTCCTTAATAATCATACAATCATAACATTTATGCTCCCACTATCATGATGATTATTATAAACATAACACTTATGCTCCCACTAGCTTTGACATGTATTTAGAAACAGCTTTAACTTTCAGAAAAATGATGCTTATTGAATTTCTTAAGTTCATGTTTCTAATACTTAGTGCTTTGATAATCTTTTATCAAGGCTTCTTGAACTTATACACCTTTGCCTTAGATAGTTCATATGTGTGTAAACAATTGCCATACCTCATAATTCAACTTATGGAAAGGGATACCATAACCATAATCGAATTCGAGAATGCAATTTTACAATCACTATCTTCTTAAAATCTTTCTTAGTGAAAGCATTTCCTCACAATCATTTTCATGAAGGAGGAAATCTTATGAAACTTAGATTTAAACGGTTTATGTGTTCCTATCCATGTGAATTTGTTAAAACCAAAGTTTACGACAAATTCAAACTCATATGGATCGAACTTTCTTAATCTCGATTTCTTGCCTTATGGTAGCACAGCTGCCCACCATGTCTTCCAAGTAGTTAAGCAGCTCACCTTTTCTTATCAATGTACTTTCCATTGATCAAGGTCCTTGCCTTTTATGCATTCAAATGAGAACTCATATGTCTCACATGCATAATTAACTCGATTGGATTGGCATAGAAACAAAATAATGTCAACACGATAGGTTGTAAACCTCAACTCGTGTCCTAGTGATGATCGATAAGGTTTATTTGATTTGTTCTTGAAACCTTTCAAGACCATTAAGACTCCCACTTACTCCTTGACATATAGGATTCTCTTGTCAATAACCATTTCTTGACAAACAAATATTCAAGAGTTAGCGTAGTTTCTATCAAAACATTTCATAAATTGGTCCTAGTTGGTCTTTGTCTTATCCAAGACATCACAACTTTTCCGTATTTGATGAATGCTATAAACCTTCTTAATACTTATCACTCAATGTCGCAATCTTAACTCTAACACTTGTTTTGGAACGAAGTATGATTGACTTCTTGATTTAACCATTTCTTTAATTCTCGATTCCTCTTCTTAACCATAAGACTCACTTAGAGGATCAATTGAGATATGGTTCTTAATCATTAAAACCGATCATAAAGCATAAAAGCTACTCTCCCTTCTTCTTAGAATGGAGAAACTTTTATCTTTCTGCCTACTTGATTCTTCTTATTCGTTTTGCTATTGATTTAAACTTTTTCAATCAATTCATAATTACACTTAATCTTGTAAGTATAATCATATTTACTAAACCTTTAGTAAATCACGACGAATGTCATTGTTACTCTTATGGTGGACTTGATCAACACGCAACTTTGTGTGCTCGATCTCCTAGTCCTTCACTTGATACTTTGTCAATGAATTAGTCTAATTTTCAAATATGAAATTTCTCATTCATCGTGCAACCAAGTTGCATGATTCCAAGTTTCTGTCCAATTGAAACTTGGGCGATGAGAAACTCTCCCTATTTAGTAAACTCTCGACTTTCCATAAATAACATAATAAGAACCAAATCCATTATTGCTAATAATAGAAACATTCAAACATCAATTTTTCATATACGCCATTGCAAGGATAAATAAATAATATAAAATCAAAATTTATTTTATTGCGGAAAAATTTTGTCCTTACAATGCAATTCATTGAAAAACTAGGCTAATACATATTTCTTAGCAATCTAATTCTAACGCTAAGTAGTAGCTCAAGAATCTAATCTTTGAGAAATGCGATCGAAATCCATTCCTTCACGGTTAGATTCTGCTCACTTCTTCCCTTAAGCTTCCTTTCTTTTCTTCGATCCTACAAAACATCAATTGCAATCTTATCACATTATGTATTAAGAATCTAGAATAGAAGCTTAAAAGAGTTAGTTAATGGATTTTTCCTATATTAGAGCCATACGTTTCGACTCTCCCATCTCTTAGATCTCTTAGGTAAATGGGGCAGCTTCGTCTCCAATGCCCTTTCTCTTGGCAATAAAAGCAAATTGACTCTTTTGGAACATGACATGGAACTACTTCAGACATTGCCTTTCTCGTATGATCAAAGTTTTCGATCATAGCATGTCTTTCGTTGCCATTGTCTATATCCATAGAGGTCTTGAAGGCAGATTCACCAATCAACTTTTCTTTTCCATTGAGCCAAAACATTTCTGATTCAGCAGCAATAAGCATATAGGTGAGATCTATAAGGGTCACGTCGCAGTTCATCATATAGTACTCTCTTACGAACTCACTATATGAGTTAGGAAGTGACTGAAGAAACCAATCAACATCCATCTCCTCACAGACAACGGATCCCAACATTCTTAACCTATCAATGTGTGACTTCATCCCTAGGACGTGTGCACACACTGACTTTCCTTCTTTATGTTTACTTGCCAAAAGGGCTTGAGTGAGTTTGAACTTTTCAAGCCTTCGAACTTGTGGGTTAGGGAGAATAATTGGAGGAGGTGGAGGAAGTGAAGCATGATCTCTCGTTCCTCGATCGAATCGTGGAATATCATCTTCATGTGGAATGCTTGTTCCACGGGGTTTGGGAAGACCATAGTTGTCGAACTTTGACATCTACAAAACGGGAGAAAACAAACTCAAGTTAGTTGATTGATTGAGTCCTTAGTAAATCACCCAAATGAAATACTAAGGTTAGGACCCAACACAATATTCTACAACTCGGGAGAGGGATGCCGTAACCCAAATTGCAGAACATTTGAAGGTAAGTGAATGACGATTCACTAATTTCCACCATGAAAACGAAAAAGAAATTTAAGTTTTAAATCTATGAAAACTCCTAGATCCTTTGAGATTCATTTAACATTTCAATGGCATATTTAAATCTCGATATGCCCCTCTTGTTTGTGACTGGGATGTCGAGGATCACAAAGCAGGTGTGAATAACCATGCAAACTTACATGGTGCCCTCACATGTTACAGTCATCTATTCGATATGCCGGTAAACCACACACGCTCCACCAAACTATGACAAACATTGAGTCACCCTTTGCTACCTTTGCTTAGAACCATTTAGTGTGCCGATAAACCACACACGCTCCACTAACGTCTTCGCAAGGGCACAAAATGTAATTTCATGGAATTGCATCAATTCACTTTTGCCTAAGTAACTAAGATTGGGAATTTGAAAAACATTTAGTTACTTTAGTAATTCATTATACTTATAATAGAAGGTTTTCGTCCTATCCTACCCGTTCGGCTAACGACCCTCCACTAGTCAAGAGTGCGGTGGGTAAGAGTGGATACCCATTCAATCGCCATTTTATAGGCAATTTCCTTAAACACCCCTTATAGACCAGCTTCGTGAATCCGTCCTACTAACGGTAATACTGACTTTTACTCATACATATATATATATATATATATATATATATATATATATATATATATATATATATAATGTTAGACTTTTAATGTTATATATAGTATAGGGTGTATTTTACACTTTTAAAATACTAGGTGGTCTAATTTAACAATTATACTTTTAATTCAATTAAATTGTAAACCTAAACTTTTATGGATTTATTAAACCTCTTTTAATTATACACCTTAATTAATTAATAAAACCATAAGGGTGTGATTTGAACTTTTCAAAACAATACTAGGGTTTTAGAATTTAACATTCCTAATTAAACTTTTAAATTCCAAAACTTGAGGGCAAGTTTTGAAACATTTCAAAACATTAGGGTTTAGAATTTAAATATACATCAACATTAAACAATTAATCAAAATTTAAATTCCAAAACTTGAGGGCAAGTTTTGAAACCTTTTTCAAAACATTAGGGTTTTAACTATTTAAATTTCAAAACAACAAAACTTTTGGGTTCAAATTTAAACTATAAAACCTAAAGGGGAAAATATGAAACTTTTCATAACACAAGGATCAAATAACAAATAATCTAAATTAACAAGTAATCACATAATTATCCATATTTGATTTATTTAATGATTTCTTGCAAAACAATTTATCAATTTAATCAAAATAATTAATCAATTATCACATAGGGAAACACATATTTTATTAATTGATAAATGTCTTCAATTAGATCAAGAATATAGTCACATATATCATAAAATCGGATTTATATTGATCTAATATGATAAGGCAACTATCCTTAAGCAAAAACAGCAAGAAATCCCGGTTTTCCCTCCTTCTGACGAGCCGACTCGCCGAGTCAGGCATGGACTCGGCGAGTCCAGCCTCCAGAACCACAAAAATCGAATTTTTCAATCATACAATGCATCAATACAATAGAAACCAGTCTAGGCTCTGATACCACTGATGGGTTTTGACCATAAGAACATCCTATGTGCTCATACAAACCCTAATGCTTGGATCTAGGTTTCTCTATTGTACATGCAAGTTATCCATGACTATAAACCCTAATTCTAGCACACAAGTAATCATATTAACATAAGAATGGGTTTAAGATGTTACCTTGATTGTTATGTAGCAATAACAATCCCAATTCCTCCTTGTATTGACTTTAGAAAGCCTAGAGTCACAAATGTCACTCCTCTAATGGTTCACAAACACCATAAGCAAGAGGATGAAGAGGAGAAAGGAAGGAGACTGCCCTAAAACGTGTGAAACCCTAGAATGAAGCTTCGCCACGTTTTTGGGTCATAAGGGTCATATATATAGTGAGGCTATTAGGGTTATCTAACAAGGAAACCCTAATTTGGATGCTTAAGCCCTAAGCAACCCGTGGACCCCTTTCCTTAAGGCCTTGGACGATTTCCTTATGGGTTTCCCCATAGAATTCGTCCACTCCTTATTATAAGGCAATTCATGGCCCAAATTGCAATTATCTTATAATTACAATTCCAGTCCCTTAAGTTTAATTAATCTCTTTTAGTCACAAAACTAATTACCAATTAATTCTTGACTAATATTGATTAAACAATATGATTTCTCCTTTAATATATTATTCTCATAATATATTAATAAATCATATTTAATCCTTTCTCTCCATAATTCATCCTATCAAGTTGCTTTGGTGAAGGCAACCCAAAAGGACCATGCACCATCGGGTCAAGTACATACCAAAATAGTTATGGACTTAGACACTAATCCAACACTTCGATGGGCGTAGGAGTGGATTACTTCGAACGTGTCAAGGCTACTAACACGTAGTGAAGCTAGTCCGAGTACGATGGGCGTACTCTTTTGTACGTTACGCGTACGAGATACGTGGCTCCGAACGTATCAAGAGTGCGAGATACATGTTGCATGCGAGGGTAAGGGCGACGTGACCAATCTCGCATCGTGTACACGAGTACACTGGGCGTACTCCGATTTTTCAAACTACAACTTTCGTTTAGTCTCCATCGGCTAATTTTGATTTTATTTTTAAAGTTATATTTTTAACAGGTCGGGCATTATAAGTCCGTTAAAAATTCATAACTTCTTCATCCGACATCCGTTTTTATCTGTCTATTTACCATTGAACCACTATCGACAAGATCTTCGATTCTTGTTTAGGTTGTGTAGGCTAAAAATCGTTCGATTTAAAATTCGAATTCCGGGCTGCATACTACTATGTCAAATCTTAGAAAATTCATAACTTCCTCTTACGAAGTCAAATTTAGACATTCTTTTTAAGCACGCTCTTGGTTTAACGTATACTATGACTTTCATTTAGATCACTAAGGTTAAAAAGCACTTTATCATAAATTTACTTTTTACGTTACATAGCGTCGTGCCGGTTCTGTCGCGAAACTTCGACAGGTCATAACTTCTTCGTTATAACTCGGATTTTGGCGTTCTTTATATCTACGGAATCCTTGTTACGACCACTACAACTTTCTTCATAGATATCGGGTTTATTTAACATTTTACATTCGACGCTTATTTTTATCCTTAACTTGTTAAATCATAATAATTAAGCATAAAACACATAATATTCAAATAATATATTTTTATTACTTCAAAACAAGTTACAAAGGTTGACCTAGAGTATTACATCATCATTCATGCTTTAGCCTAGAAACACACGGACGTTACATAAAGACATAGATTCTTTAGGTTGCATGTGTCATTAAGTGTTAAGTGAAATTTTACAAGCACATTGTTTTGTAACCTATAAATTCAATTCCGACTTTATGATTATGGGTGATGGCTATACTGAGGCTCTCTCTCATAGACGTTATTTCAGCGCTTTTTGTTTCAAAGAACTAAAATGTAGATGTAAACTCAATCTTTTTTGGAGATAAAACTTGAGAGAGCTCAATTTTGTTAGGAGTCATACTAACATACGACTCATTGGACCAAACCACCCATCCACTAACGTCTCAAGTGAAGTAGGCCGACTAATCTACCAAACTTGGTTGGTTGATTAATACCTTGTGTTGGTTTAGTCGGAAAGTAAATTAGGGTTTCTTAAACTCTTATAAATAAATGACATCTAGGTTAAGACACATGAAAAATACACAACTTTTTAAAAGGTTTTGAGTACTTCAATCATTGTTACATTGATGATTAATTCTAGATTATTTTTAATTAAAGCAAATTGATTTGATATAGTAGGTTCGGAAAACACATCAAAATCACATTAGAGGGACAAATTAGTGGGTTTTACACCATATTTATATATTGATATTGCATTCGGTGTTGACTGTTCTTGTTTTCGTTCTTTTTGGAATAAAAGTTTGTATCTTCTCGAGTGTGCATTCTCACCCTTACAGCGAGACCATGTTAAATATTTTTATTTATTTATTTATTTATTTTATCTCGTGACTAGTATTATTTATTTCAGTGATTTTTGTAAGCCTTGCTCGTTTTGAATTGCGTTAGTCGGTATCTTGTTGGTCAATGTTTCGATATAGTCTAATTTCCATTTTGTTGTTCGTTTGTTCACATCAGGCCTGTATGTTATATAACCTCAACATTTTTTTTGTATGTATTGGACTTAAACCAACGTCAATAGGATACAAGGTGAAACTGTTTGTCTCACGAGAAAATATAAAACAAAAGTACAAAACTGAACAATATTAAGTATTCAATCTCTCATTTATGTTGAAGACGTGCATGTCCACCACTTGTCTAAACAGGCCGCATGATTATAAACCAACGCAAGACCTCTTAAAAGTTCCCCCCATTGGTGTTGTTAGGAACTACTTAGCGTATTAAACATATCTTCCTATTTGGGTGTTGATCGACTTCGACATATTTTCGTTGATCAACTTTTCTTTGAAATGAAATTCCATGAAATTTCTTTAGTTACGGTATGTATTATAAATAACAATAATTTTTGCGAACTTGATCCAAATTAGAAAAACTTTGGAATTAGTCGGTGATTTCTCACAAGTGGACAATAAAAAGTCATATATGGACTTGCTCCAAAAACTGCAAAGTTTCAAAACCTAAAACCCCACTTGATTCACTAACTCATTTAATTATTCTATGAAGTCGTTAACAACTATATTTGAGAAATCCTTGCTCAAACTACCAAATCCGGCATGAATCGTTTGCATCTTGCAATGAAACTTGTATGTTACTTCACATTGGCAATTTCACCGAACCTTTTTACGAATACTAATGTTTTCATTGTATAATTCCATTTCTTAATGCCCATTCCATTTAAGTGTTTACTATGATAGAATCAAAGCGAGAATGGGATGGTTCGTATCATTGGAAAAAAAATGTTTGCTTTATCTAATGAAACAGAACGAACCATTCATTTGGGAAATCCATTCCATTTCATTCATGGAAGTTATTAAGCTTGATAACTGTATGCAGTGAGTTATTCCATTACCTTTCTTATTTCATTACTTCGTTCATTTCATGACATCAAGATGACAAACGAACCCCTCAACATTATGGGAAATTGGGGATGAAGACCTATGTAACTAGAAACCAAAGTCAAGATATAGATTTACAAGACTTTTTACTACTTCTAAAATAAACTCTCTTTCACTTTCTATCAACTTTCTATTTCATTTCTTGTTTGATAATGATTTCTTAATTTGTGAAAAAACAAAGTCATTATAATAAAAGACTTTGGGTGACTCGTAACCAATGGTGCAATATCAAATCATGCACATGCACACAAAATATTGTGAATTTTCCTTCAACTAACCTTTCAATATCTTCAAGAGACTAAAGTAGAGCCACACGAATATGTAGGTAAGATAAGTAGACGTTTCATTCATATATTTAAAAGTTAAAACAAAATGGACAAGTTGCTCCATCAAAAGTTCAACAAACCATAATAAGAGCTTTATTTTTAGAAGAATATATAGCAAAAGATAGAGTTGATTATGTGGATCAATTTGTGTAGTTTGGACATAGTTCAAGATACATAGAAAAACGAAATAAAAGTGGGGACTAAATCAACTAATCCAAATAATTGTGATACATGTCACTTTCTTATTAACTTTGACACATGTCATTTTTTGGTATTTTTGATTAAATGTTTTTTTCTATTTGTCATTTTTTTTTATCTTTTCTTAATTAACACATAATATTTACACCTTAATTAATAATTACCTTAATTGAAAATGGGGTTGGCTAAAAAAACACCCATATTGCAATATGGACACCCTAATTAAATTTAAATAAAATTTTGTTTCTTTTCAAATCTAAATTTCAAATCTAAAATTTCAAATTTAAATAAATTTTTGTTTAAACTTTCATATTTAATTTTTGTTTTATCAAACTCGTATAATATACGGGTCGCACACCTAGTAAGTTAGTATATGAACATTGTTTGTCAATTTTGTTGTGTAAAAAGAATATCATTTTCAAATGTTGTCACAATTGAAATTACCACTACATTACTTTTTGTCATTTTCAATTCAACTCAGATGCCGCTTTCATTCTATTAAAGATATTATTGCGAATAAGTCAAAATACTTGTTCTTCTTAAATATGGTAATAAATTAGCCTCCGCGAATAGCTATCAACAATAGGATTGAATAATGAGTTAGCTATAAAAATACGACTTTTGGTGCATACATATATTTTACGTTGCTAGCTCAGTTGCACATGGACCGGACCAGAGGCCCAAAAAAGTTTGGTCCAGCCAAAGCTTAGTCAACATTAGTAATAAGACCCGGTGCCAATTCTTTAATAATAAACATTATCGACATTATCAATAAAGTATACGGCAAACTCATGAAAGTAACTAAGTTTACAGAAAGTTATATTTGAACATTGTTATTTTGTCTCAATTAAGACACTCTCTTTACCAATTAGCTTCATTGTTGATCATTTCTCTAGCATCCCCGTTGCCAGTTGACAAAATGAAAAACAAAATTAAAATGTAATAACTTTTGTAATAATTATCCAAAATATAATGATTTTTATACAATTTAGTACTATCATGAAAGTGATAATGGTACATAATATATTTACTAGAATGCATTAGGAAATGTAATCAATTAAGTAATAAAACTAGTTGTATAAACCTATGATAATATCATAAGTGTGAGAATTTTAATTACTTCTATCATAATATCATTATGCATAAATGCCGCTAGGTTTTTTTTTTCAATTTTGACACCCATAATGTGATATCACCAAAGATTGTCACGTCAATATGTCATGTAGTTGTCATGTCATCAAAGATCCGGGTAAGGGTGAGCATTTGGACCGGTGGACCGGACCAGACTGTTTTTTTGGACCCCCAGGCCGGTTCTCGGTTCTAGGAATCCATCAAAGTCGGTCCGGTTTTTTTCCCAGTCCTGTCCGGTTTTTACCGGGTTTAGAACCGGTTGGACCCGATTTAAAAAAAAATTGGTAATATGTGAAACTTTTTAAACAACCATAACTCATTCGTTTTAAGTCGGATTGACATGCGGGTTTTTCTAACGTTTAATTTACAGTTTGTAGATGAATTTAAATTATAATTTTGTTGATTTTGGTATTATATTCAATGACTTACAGTCTTTCAAAGTTGAGCTATAAAAGCTAAAAAAAATTAGCTTTTCAGCAACTTTTTTAAAATTTTGTAATCTGTGAAAAAATTTAAACAACCATAACTCATTCGTTATAAGTCAGATTGACACTCGATTTTTTTCAACGTTTAATTTACAGTTTGTAGATGAATTTTGACTATAATTTTGTTGATTTTCCTATTATGTTCGATGAGTTACAGTCTTTCAAAGTTGAGCTATAAAAGCTGAAAAATTTTCAGCTTTTCAGCAACATTTTTAAAATTTTGTAATCTGTGAAAATTTTTAAACAACCATAATTTATTCGTTTTAAGTCGGATTGACACGCGGTTTTTTCCAACGTTTAATTTACAGTTTGTAGATGAATTTAGACTATAATTTTGTTGATTTTGGTATTATATTCAATGAGTTACAGTCTTTCAAAGTTGAGCTATCAAAGCTGAAAAATTTCAGCTTTTTAAGTATTATTTTAGACTATAATTTTGAATTTTATGTATCTTTGACAGATAAATCATATGAAAGGGATATTGGTGAACTTGATTTATATGTTAGTTGCTTTTATTTGGAAAATTAATTTTGCAAGTTATAATATTATACATCAAGGTGGATTAGTTATGCATGAAACGGAAACGTAATCATTTTTACAAGTTGTATCATATCAAACCCAACAACATATTCGTTTTAACGAGTTCTATCAAACCCAAAAACTTATTTTAACGACATGTACTCTATGAAATTAAAGTTGTACCGGTCCAAACGGGTCCAAGAACCAGAAAACCCGGACCTAGACCCGGACACAGACACGAACACGGACACGACTCATCCGGTCCAGTCTACGGTCCACAATATTCTTCATAACCGGTCAGGTCTAAGAGCCAGTTCGGTCCAAATCCTCACCCCTAGATTCAGGTTACCGGGTGAATGCTAAACATTGAAACAAATTAGGACACATACTGAGACAAAAAGTAACACAATATCAAAATTCTTTTTTTTTTTTGAAAACTGGGAAAATTTTGTGAAATTTACCCTAAAATATAAACAAAATTAATACAATAACAGTAAATAAAAAAATCATGATCATAATAAAAAAAAAACCATAATTGCTTACATTATTAAATTGTAACACCTGGTTCCTGGTACGTATTTAAATTCAAGTATTCTGGTATTCTACTCTAGGACTCGGCAAGTTGGAGGCCCAACTCGTCGAGTAGACTCGGTGTTACGCGGGGTTTTAGTGATCTACTACTCGACGAGTCGGGGGACCGACTCGATGAGTAGGAGTTGTCTGGACAAAACCCCAATATTCAGGGTTTGCACCCTATTTAAACACTTTATCTTGTCCCAAACCAACCTCCATCACCCCTCCCAACTCAGAGAAGCCCTAGATTGAAACCCTAACCTTGTTTGAGTGATCTTGAGCCATTTTTGTGTGTTTTGTGGTAGTTTGAAGTTTGAAGAAGAGAAGGAAGCTTAGAAGATCAAGAGAAGACTAGTAGATCCAGAGGTTTTGAGTTATTTCCCTCCTATTCAAGGTAAAAAGCTTCAACCTTTACTTCTCATTTGATAGATCTCCTCTAGGGCTTAGATCTTATCATTTTGGGGCATTTCTAAGGCCACATTCGGTTTGAGTGTGTATCATGGAGTTGCACTTCAGATCTTGAACCATTGAGGGTTCCCATGGCATAAAGGTGCCAACTTTATGGCCATGGGAAGCCCATGCATCTTATAAGACCCTTTTCATGGATTTTGGAGCCAAAAACCCCATGCATGGACATCAAGTTCGTAGCTTTATGTATGAAATGGACCCTAGGGAGTCAGATATATGGTTTTGATGCATTAAGACCCATTATAATCAACTGAATAGTTTTGGACTAGGAGGGACTCGGCGAGTTGGCACGCATTCCCTCCCCCCCCCCCCCCCCAATCGTCTTTTGGAAATGGTTTTGGTTGACTGGAAGGAACGTGCAGCCTGCTAGGGGATTGTTTTTGACCTGGAAATCATAGGACTCAGCGAGTGGATGAACAGACTCGGCGAGTTCAAGGAAATGTCCCAACCACATGAAGACGGACTCAATGAGTTCAAGGATGAACTCGACAATTCATAGATTGATCATCTTCATATAGATGAATATGAGCTCGACGAGTTCAAGGACGAACTCGGCGAGTCGGTTGAAGATAGTCATATGTGTTAATGAATTCGAACTCGTTGAGCTCTTGCTATACTTGACGAGTAAGGACGGGATTATGGCAGTAGGTGAGCATGGGGACTCGACGAGTTGGTGGACCAACTCGGCGAGTCGAGTCAACCAGATGTTGAATTTGACCAGATGATTGACCATTGACCAAGGTGTTGACCTTGAGTTGTTCGGGTACAGATTGGTTATATTCCAGCACGAGGAGCACATGAGAGAGGTGCTAGAGATTGTGATGAGGGAGAGACTTTTTGCAAAGTACTCCAAATGTGTGTTCTGGTTGTGCGATGTGCAATTGCTTAGGTACCTTGTCAATCAGAAGGGTATTCTAGTCTTTTCGGCTAAGATAAAAGTCGTGATATAGTGGGAGTTTCCGAGGTCTCCAATTAGGATTCGAAGCTTCCTGGGTCTAGCAGGTTATCATTGGAGATGTATTCAGATCCTTGGAAGTGGTGTGATCTCTTGGACTGGTTAGTATTGGCACACTAGCAATTGTAAGCGTGGTTTTCAGCAGATTACACATAGAATGGTAAGAAGGATTGAAAATCCTTCCAGTATTGTGTGTTGTAAGACATTAGTTGAATCAAAGTGGGGGAGAATCATCCAAGGATTCATAAGTAGGATCAACTTTGAAACTAGGATAAGTTTCGCATCCTTGTCAGAAAAGGGAGACAACCCAGACAACTGTATGATTTGAGGATAGTGTGAGAGGGAAGTTTGGAAAAACTTGCCAATAAGGAAGTCGCGTTCCCATAATGTTCACTAGCAGCCAGATAGTGTTAGAGAGTTGTAAGTCTGTTGGTGTAGCCATAACATTCACTAGCAGCCAGATAGTGTTAGAGTATTGTAAGTCTGCGGGTGTAGTCGTAGCATTCACTAGCAGTCAGATAGTGTTAGAGTGTTGTAAGTCTACGGGGGTAGCCATAGCATTCACTAGCAGCCAGATAGTGTTTGAGTGTTGTAAGTCTGCGGGTGAAGCCGTAGCATTCACTAGCAGTCAAATAGTGCCGGAGTGTTGTAAGTCTGCGAGTGTAGCCGTAGCATTCACTAGCAGTCAAAGTGTTGGAGTGTTATAAGTCTGCGGGTGTAGCCGTAGCATTCACTAGCAGTCAGATAGTATTAGAGTGTTGTAAGTCTGCGGGAGTAGCCGTAGCATTCACTAGGTTAGTAGACAGCGTGAGTCTGTGGTTAGGACGCGAGAAGGATAGTAGTACACACCAGTTCGGGTGTATCAGTGAGGAGATGGAAATCCATGGACTGGATTTTGGAAATTTACTCAGACGGGTTAGATCTGGTTAAGCCAGAGATAAAAGTGTAGAAGCGCCACTACAGCTATGAGAGCAAGGAAGCAGTGGACGGCTTAAGGTTATTTATGACATAAGGCTACAATTGGTCATGTAGCAGTCACGTTTAGACGTGGTCTGGTAACATCAGGATTCGACCCACGGACCCGATCGGTTGGATCAGGACGTTGTTAGAGTCTCAGTGACATGATAATTAGTGGAAACTAGTTCCAGAGAAGAATTTTATTCAGAATTCGTGTCAGGCGACTAAATAAGGAGTCCTTTGGCTCCATAGCCGGGCTGGAACCCAATATTTCAGATGACTGACGAATGAATTGAGACCAGGAAGGTCTCGATTGATGTTGGAAAGCAGCCATGTAGCAGCATGGTGGTTCAGGCAGTTCAGTGTTTAGGCAGTTCAGTGTTTCAGGCAGTCAGTGTTCCAGGCAGTTCAGTGTTTCCAGGTAGGTCAGTGTTTCAGGCAGTTTTGGGTCTCTAGTGGTAATGGTATTTGAGGATCTCATGTATGGCAAGCGTAACAGATTACTGAGTAATGCTAAGCCACCCCCCGCGAGGTTCATCTATAATGATTTAGTATGAGTGGTCTGTCAGGGATTCAGACCATCTCGAGACAACAGATTTTAGACAGAGTAGATGTGATCTTCTTGCAAGGAATTCGTTCCTCTGCAGAATTTACGGCCTTGCGAAGGATGGCCAGTTGAGTAAATTGATTTCTCAGGATCGTTGGGGGGAATTAGAGTGCACTTGAGGATTTTTATATGCGATGATTTGTTTTAGTCTGAATGATCGGGTGAAAGGTTAGTGGAAGTGGCCAGCGGGAGTTAGATTCTTCTGGCAGCAGTGTTGAAAACAGATTGCAGAACAGTTGGACGTAGCGGACTTCGAGGACGAAGTCTAGTTTAAGTGGGGGAGAGTTGTAACACCCAGAATCCGAAAGACCAAGAAAGGAAAGAAAAGCCTAAGGTCAAAGAAGTCAACTCGTTGAGTCCAAGGAGGAACTCGACGAGTCGGAGCGTGACCCATGTCGCGATTAAGTAACCGGCTCGGTGAGTCGGGGAGACTGACTCGACGAGTCTAGTCTGGGTTGAGAAACCCTAATTTCGGGACTTGGCACCCTATTTAAGCATCTCATTCTTATTTCTAGGGTTTCATTTATAGCCTCCATTGTCCAGAGACGAAACCCTAGCCACCCAACTTCATTCTTGAGCTTGTGTGAGAAGCTTAAGGCTCTTGGTGTGCATCTTGAAGATTGTGGAAGAAAGGGAGCAAGGAAAGGAGTATAGATCCAAAGTTTGGGTGTCATTCTAGATCATTTGAAGGTATAAAGCTTATACCTTGGATGTTAATCATCTAGAACCCTTTTCTAGCTTATGTTTTGTTGCATTTGGACCATTTCCAAGTGGAATCCGGGTGATAAGCCTTGGAGGACGGTTTGGACATTAGATTTGGACACTTTTGAGCTCTAGAAGCTCAGATTTGTTGGCTTTATCTAACTAAGGCTCCATGTCTTGACCTTGAACTTCTTTTTAGCTTGGATTTGGTGTTCTAGCCTCATAACCCCTTGCATACACGTAAAGTTAGCAACTTTACGTGCAATACTAGCATAAGGAGTCCAGACTATGAGTTGGAAGTGTGGTATAGACCAAAATCGACAGATTAGACTTGTCACTAGGAGGACTCGGCGAGTCAATTCATGGACACAGCGAGTCGGGTTGCAAACCCAAACCCTTCTATTATGAGTCGGATCAGTAAGTGGGGATAGAGAAGGACTCATCCAGTCTGTTTCCGTGTTGGACATGAAGATCATGGTTCTCGACGAGTTCGAGGAGGAACTCAGCGAGTCCAAGGCAATCTCCTTAGCTGATGAAGATGGACTCGGCGAGTTATAGAACAACTCGGCGAGTCGGTTGAAGATAGTCCCGAGGTGTTAGATGAAGGAGAACTCGTCGAGTCCTCGCTAGACTCGACGAGGGGAGTCAGGGATTGTTTGGGATTTGAGGAGCATGGACTCGGCGAGTTGGTAGAACAACTCGGCGGGTCGAGTCATCTGGAAGGTTGACTTTGTCCAGAGTTGACTTAGTTGAACTCGGGAGGACAGTTTAGGCTAAGTGTTATTATTGGTATTGGTAGTTCAGGGAGCTAGAGGAGCAACATTTCGGAGAGTTGTCGGTTAGCAGCCAGAGGGTTACCGGCCGAGTTCAGTAGTTTAGGTGAGTTTCCTTCCAGTAGGAACGGGTCTACGGCCACAATGTCGGCCCGTTTAGTCAGCAGTAGTTTCGGACTTCGGTCCGATGAAGTAGTTCAGTGTGCTTGATGTCTTTGTGATTCAAGCATGCTTTGTGTTATGTGTTCCGGACTTCGGTCCGATTCAGTATGCAGTATATGTGTTTATGCTAGTAGTTATGATTATGCTATACTATGTTCAGTCAGTTTCCGAACTTCAGTCTGATGTAGAGGGCAAGGCCCTGGTTAGCTCCAGACTTCGGTCCGATGCAGTTTCCGGACTTCGGTCCGATGCAGAGGGCAAGGCCCTGGTTAGTTCCGGACTTCGGTCCGATGCAGTTTCCGGACTTCGGTCCGATGCAAGGGGAAGGCCCTGGTTAGTTCCGGACTTCGGTCCGATGCAAAGGGCAAGGCCCTGTTTAGTTCCTGGACTTCAGTCCGATGCAGTTTCCGGACTTCGGTCCGATGCAGAGGGCAAGCCCTTGGTTAGTTCCGGACTTCGGTCCGATGCAATGGGCAAGGCCCAGTATGTGCTTTATATGTTATTGTATGGTATGTGGTAGTTTGGGAAGACTCACTAAGCTTCGTGCTTACAGTTTTCAGTTTTGGTTTCAGGTACTCAGTTTTCAAAAGAGGAGTTCAGGAAGATTGCAGTGCACACACCATTTGTTTAGCCTGGGATGTTTATACTCTGATATACTTGACAATTGTTATAATATTTTGAGATACATTGCTTATGATTTTTATATGAGGTTTATCGATTATGGTTTGTATTATTAAATTAAACGAAATTTCCAGACTATGTTTTTCGGATGTTACACAATTGTAGAAATTGTTGGTTATGTGTTGTACCCAATTGTAGGGTAGTCACCGGTGGAGCTCGAACTTCTCCCTGATCTTGCTTTTGTAACATCCCAAAATTCATATCTAAAAATTTCATTTTAATTAAGTCGTTACAAAACCAGTAGTCTGAAACATCCATAGTGTTAACTCATTTCATAATCAAAAACTAGTATTTCAATAACTAAAACATGTCATAGAAAAGTATTATCAGAGTACAACTCCCAAAGATCTCGTAATGTGGAAATCATAGTGTGATGCGCTGCGATCCTACCGGCTTCTTTCCTTTTGAAAAAGAAGTACCTGAAACCAAAACTGAAAACCGTAAGCACGAAGCTTAGTGAGTTCCTCCATCATACCACATACGATACAATAAACATATTGTCAGGCATATCTAGGTGCCCGTCCTACCCTGCTGAGCATATCGGGGTGCTCAACCTACCCCTGTGAGGCATATCGAGGTGTCCAACCTACCCCTGCCAGACATATCGGGGTGTCCGACCTACCCTCCGGTTTATCTCAACCGGTCACGGGGACTATTTCACCCTTAACACTACCACATAATAATATATCGCAAACATACTACTAGGCAATATGGGTACTGTCTACCCCTTCGGTCTCTTTCAACCGGTAACCAAGGACTATTTCATACCTCCTACCACTATCACATAATATCATAGCATCCTAACACATAAAGCATAACTGTAATGCCCGTAGATTATGGCTAGTCAATTTAGAGACAATAAGCGTCAAAAACAACTTTTTGATAGAAGATTATTTAGAATGAATAATCTTAACTAAGTTGTAGTATATGTCACAAGGTTTCCATGCATATAAAGAACGCCGAAATCCGAGTTATAACGAAGAAGTTATGAGCTGTCAAAGTTTCGCGACAGAACCAACACGACGCTGAATGACGTAAAATGTGAATTTATGTTAGTGCGATATCTAGCCTTAGTGATCTAAACGAAAGTCGTAGAGTTCGTTAAACCGAGAGCGTGCATAAAAAGAACGTCCAAATCTGACTTCGTATGAGGAAGTTATGATTTTTCTAAGTTTCAGCTTAGCACTGTGCAAGCCGAAGTTCGATTATGAGATCGAGTGAATTCTAGCTGAAGAAATCTAAACGAGAATCGAAGATCTCGTTATTAGTAGTGCAATGGTGAAAAGACAGACGAAAACGGACGTCGGAGGAAAAAGTTATGAATTTTTAACGGACATTTCCTGTCCCGGCCTGTTAAAAATATAATAATAAAAATAAAGTCAAAATTAGCCGACGGAGTCTAAATGAAAGTTGTAGAGTATGGTCTGAACTACGCGTGGATATAAGGTCGAAAACAGAGCTCGTATGCGAAAGTTACGCAAATTGGAAGTCTACTTAATCGAGTACGCCCAACGTAATTTTAGAGTACGCCCAGCGTACCCGGAACCGCCTTAGCTACGCATGCAATGACGTCACTCGAGCCATACGCACGCCATGACGTCAAAGTACGCCCAGCGTACCAAGATTACGCCCAGCGTAATCGAGGTTTCCAGCCCCTATAAAAGGAAGTCGAGGGCAGCCGATTCTTTTGCCAAAATTCTCTCATCTCTCTCCCGTTTTGCCTCGATTTTTGTACAAGAAATATCCCGAAGCCCCGGTATAATTCCCGAGCCCCGAAGCAAGTCCCGAAGCCCCTAAGATCCCGAGAAGTGAAATTTCAAAGCCAAAGCTCTGCCCGCGGGAAGCCGATTTTTGTGAAGATCTTCCAGATCTACCGAAGAATACTACTTCTACAAGCCGTAGTACTGACCGATCATCTTCTGATCAGGTGAGTGTGTAGTTACTTTCTTCTAACACATAAATACGAAGTATTTGCTATGAAATACGTGCTACGTGTATATATATTATTTGTCTATTTGAGATAGGCGTGGAATTGAAGTTTTATACAGATGTTAAATGATTTAAACGGTGTAAGTATTTATATCTACGAAAATGTTGGGTAGAACATGGGTAGATGTGATAGTTGGTGACTATAGAGTTAGCGCCTATTGTATAAACCTTGGCGGCGATG
Source organism: Lactuca sativa (assembly GCF_002870075.4). Lineage (NCBI taxonomy): Eukaryota > Viridiplantae > Streptophyta > Magnoliopsida > Asterales > Asteraceae > Lactuca > Lactuca sativa. The sequence goes on along the minus strand of NC_056627.2, from coordinate 362,920,930 downwards.
TGACTTCGTGCCTATTTGATGAACCTTGGCGACTATGGAGTTAGCGCACGCTGAGTAAACTTTGGCGACTATGGAGTTAGCGCTTGTTGAATAAACCTTGGCAACTATGGAGTTAGCACTTGTTAAGTGAACCTTGGTGACTATGGAGTTAGCACCTGATAGCTATGGATTTAGTACCTGATAGATAAATTTTGGCAGCAATGGACTTCGTGCCAATTCCTTAGGTAAATCCTTAGGAACGAATGAATGAAGGATAGTTGGTTCTTAGGGTAAAACCTTAAGAAATAAAGAAGATAACGGGGATGGGTAATTGGGTTGATTGTTTGCTGATTAAACATAATAATTATATTATTGTGGGTTGAAAACCCTATATGCTCACCAGGCTCCCAAGCCTGACCCACTCAGTTTTCTTTGTATCACAGGTATCAATACGCAGTCATATTTCATTGAGGGATTAAAGGAGATGTAAATCATTAGTGTAAATAAATGTAAGTTCTGTTTATGCTTATGTGTCTGTATCGGAACATGACATCCCGAGATTTTGTTATATAATGAAAAATACTTTTCTTTAAGAAATGCTTTGATAAATTTTTATCATATTTTGTTTTGGGAACAAATTCCGCAACAGTTTTCTTTAAACGATTACTCTGATTTTAAAAACAAAACATAAACAAATCGGTCTTTTCTGGCCGTGAAATTGGGGATGTCACAATAACAAATAGTGGCATACCAGACAATTATCACAAAGACAATCGTCTCAACTATAAACAACTACTAGTAGGCCGACATTGGTGCCTTCGACCCACTTCTACTGGAAGGTAACTCACCTCACACTGTTGAAGTCTATTGCAGGAAGTCCTTAGCTGTTGTCCTGGAAACTCCCTGGGCTATCAATACCAAACTATCACCCAATTAGCAATTGGGTTCCACACCATGATCCATACTCCACATCTTGGGGTAAAGTGACCATTTTACTCCTGGCCCAACAAGACTCATAACTAAGGACCAAGCCTAAAACCATTAAGGTCCAAAACCATAATATCCATAAAATCCTAATGTATGACCCAATTTCCAATTGGGACCCATTCCTTCGCATGGGCATCAACCTAGATCCCAATAATACTTTTCTAGTCCAAAAGGTCCAAGTCAAAGTCAACATTCTGGTTGACTCAACTCGCCGAGTTGGTCCATCAACTCGTCAAGTCCTATGAACCATAAATCCTAAAATCGGGATCCAACTCGTCGAGTTCTTCCCTATAACAGAATTGAGAACTTTCGCTATAACCCGTCGAGTCCTTCCTTGAACTCATCGAGTTCTTCAGTCTTCAAAACCCCTGAAACCTTAGCCAACTCGATGATTCATCTCCTCGACTCACCGAGTTTGCTTAGTAATTAGAAAAGGTTGGGGACCACAACCCAACTCGCCGAGTTGAATGAACAACTCATCGAGTCCCTCCTAATCTAAATCCATTCAGTCACTTTCAGTCGAGTTCAATGCTTCTAAACCATAGATTTGGTCCCCTAAAGTTGATATCTTACGTAAAGTTGCTAACTTTCCTTCCATGCATGGACTTTTGGAGCTTAAAAGGCCAAAATGACACCTTAAAGCTTGCATGGGGCTTCAATGGCCATAAAGTTTACACCTTTATGCCATGAAACCCCTTCTAGACCCCATATCTGAAAGAGTAATCACTTGGGACGTCCAAGTCTCAAAAGCTAACATTCTTAGACCAAAAACCCCATAAAAGTGAAAAGGAAGAGATCTAAGAAATCATTAAGCAAGTTGGAGACTTGCTTACCAGAAAATGTTGAGAATGGGAAGATGATTCTGGATCTAAAAGCCTCTTCTTGAATCCCCAAGCTTCTCCTTCTTCCATAAGCTTCAATGCACACAAACTCACTCAAAAATGACTCACACACTCTCACAATACATTAGGGTTTGAGACTTAGAGGCTGGAAATGAGGCCAAAACCCTAGAGATAAGTTGTTTAAATAGGGTGCAAAATCCCGGATTTAGGGTTTCCCAAACCCAATCCAACTCATCGAGTTGGTCCTCCCCAACTCGTCGAGTTGGTTTCTAATCTCGCGTCCCAAATGATTCCTACTCGTCGAGTTTTCCTCCTAGAACTCGACGAGTTGACCTTTCTAATGAAGTTTATTTTTCTTTTATAAGTCTTCTAGATTCCAGGTGTTACAGCTTTGGTCCACATCAATTCGAATCGGTTTTGCAGACCAATCCTGAAAAAATTCAGAAGTTGGAGATACTTTTCGAGCTTGATATCAACAACAGCAACGACATGTTTGCCAGAAAATTCTCTAATGTTGTTCTGAAATTAAAGTTTTTGGATCTCCGGTATTATGATTTTGAAGGTAATGTGCTTAAAGAGCTATTTGATAAAGACTTAGATGCCATTTTTATCAACCATAACATGTTTTAATTTGTATTGTTGGAACATGTATGATACGTTGTGAATATGGAGTTTTTGATGATGCTTACAAGTTGTTCGATGAAATGTTTAATTGTCATATGTAAACAACTTTTTGATTTGAAGTAAGATATTACTTGTCGTTTTGATTATGAAATATTACAAAATCATTTGCTAGCATGTTGTTCTTCATTAGAAGTAAAAAATATGAAACTTTTAAGCTTGGTGTTCTAGTGGTATGCTCTCATATGCTCTCTTAACATTTAAATACTATTGTATTTCAACCTCTTGGAGCTACATTGTTTATGTGGCTTTATTGTTTCTAAATCAGTTTCATGATGTGGGTAGCACTGCGTTATTCATTACAAAAAACGAAACGTTGAATTAAATTTCTTATAAAGTGGTGCATTTGTGGGTAATCAACAATTAAGTTTTCTAGAATATATAATATAAATTTACATCACTCGGCATACTTTGATTTTAAAACAATTTGTTCTATTATAGATATTCGAGAGAAATATTATAAAGTTATAACAATAACAAAAATAGAAAAGTAAAATGGTAATTTTGAGCGATCAGCATATCAGCCAGATCCATAATCAAACAATATGATTTCAGTCGGAACTTCAGACTCAGTCATTTTCTAACTCGGTCAGATCTAACTTAGTCAACAACTATCAATCAACTCCTAATAAAAAAATTTACAAAAGAAAAAAAATATAAATAGTATATATCAACTTATAGAATTAAATTTACAAAAAAAAAATGGTAATTACAATTTTAAAATTTGAATAAAGGCCCTGTAAGATTGAAAAGGAGAAAATAAAGGAAAAAAGTTGAACCCATTATTCTACCATAACCATATATTTGTGGAAAAAAAAAACACGACTGCATTTGAACAAGGTCCTTCACTGTATTTTATCAATAATAAAATAATCATAATGAATTTTAAATTTAACAAAAATCCACAACATTAATATTTAAAAAGACCCGGGACTTTAAGGTTGATGGTGATTTCTTAACTTGCTGCAATATAGTAGACATATTCAAAGTCTTCGTCTCTCCACTTCAATCACAAATTGTAATTTATGACCCAAAAAATGTAAAACCCCACAAAATGGAAATTTCTTCCAAATGCCCTTTTGCACAGACTATTTTCAACGAGGATGAGAGATATTTCCGTCATTTGCATAGCCAGACCAGAAATCAAGAGCATGTCCATGTCCTATCTTTTTAGTTAGGGAAAATGACACAAATGCCCTACAAACTTTCTAGGGTTTACCCGTTGAGTCCCTAAAGTTTTTGTCTATGACCTGCTCTTTCAGTCCTGTCAACCTGTAGTAGCCGGTTCAGTGACCTTTTAAACCAAAAAAATTAACATTGTGCCCCTATAAATCCAAAAAATAAGATCGGGGATCAATTCGTAGAAAAAAAAAACTCTCATTTTCTTCTAAAGCCGATTGACACTCAATTCGTATTGATCACCGAACTTATTTTTTTTGGCTTTATAAGGGCACAGTGTGAGTTTTTTTTGTCTAAAAGGTCACTGAACCGACTATTACAGGTTGTTAGGGACTAAAAAAGCAGGTCATATCCTAGTTTAGGGACTCATTAAGTCCGACAAAAACTTTAGGGACTCAAAGGATAAACCCTAGAAAGTTCGTAGGGCATTTGTGTCATTTTTCCCTTTTAGTTACTCTTCTTTGTAATGGGCTTCATGGGGGATGATCATTAAACTCAGAAATAACATGATGACTATTTCCAACTTCTAACGGAATCGCTACCCATGTGATGCACAAGCACAAGTGGAATTTATCTTTACATGAATATACTTGAACTTATTTGCTTTAATTTTATTCAAGAGGATAGATACAATGTCAAAATTCAGTTATTCTTAGCTCAAATCAAATCGTTATGTATTCTTTATTTTAGAAATGGTCTCTCATAGGATTTAAGTTATTCTTAGTTCAAATCAAATCTTAATATATTCTTTTCATTGGATTAATTTGAGTTTCTCTGTGTATAATTTTGGAGTTGTTTCTTTGTTGTATAGTATTATTATTTTACACCTTGATGGTTGTTATTACATTAGAACGTCCCCAACCCTCGTTTTATTTTTGTCATTACATTCTATTTATAGAGTATAAAATTCTCCAACCCAAATCTAATTCACACTCTATAAATAAAAAAATGAACAATGAGTAATTTGGAGTGTAAATTATACAATCTCCCACACACTCTATTATCAAGATGACAAGCAAACAAATCTGTTACTTTAGACTTGTCTGACTAGATGCAATTCAAGCAAGCTCATAGTCATGAAACTTGTTACTTGGATGAAAATATCCCATTATATGTCAAGATAAGATGATAGGTAATGTTAATGAAAACCTATTAAAATAGTGACAAAAGTCAAGACTTATACTTAGACAAACTAGCACAAGACTTTTTATTGTTTGTTTCCTTTATTGTTTCCAGTTGTTTTAAAGAAAAAGTAATCCTATCATATCATAAACCATGGCAAAAATTTTAAACACAACGAAAGCACCAGGTGTGTATTGGAACATGTAAGCATATTTATCTAGAAAAATTTCAAGGCATTACAACTATTGATACTAACTAATTAACAACTAGTATAAACAAAAATTACCATTGTATAAGTTCTCTTGGATTTGGATGGATCCTTTGCAAATTCTGCCCCCAAATCTGAATTCATAGCCGATTTTCTCTTCAGAATTGCTTCTCAAGCAGATCACTTCCTCTGAGAATCGTAAATCCAATTCTAGATTTGATTTCTGACCAAGAACCTTTCAATGTCCACAACTCAACACCACCAACCCTCTTTTGATTTTCCCCCATACAAACCTTACCAATCAACTCCGACACACACTTCTTCGCTTTTTCGTCACCACTGCCGGCTTTTACCACAATTCGAGCATCTGTAAACGCCGGCAAACACTTATCTTCCGCAAATTTACGACAATTCATTCTCGAAGTTTCGAAACATTCCGACATTTCTCGTTCTTCGCACTTTTCTCTCTCGATTAATTCTTCTTTGGATACACCACCGCCGATCATAGATTTCCACCATGGTGGGGCGCACTTGCTGGACGCGCTCACGGAGCAACCGATCCGAACACCAGCCTCGCATTGTTGTATGATATTGGACTCACACGATTTGTATGCGGATGCCCAAGATTGAGGGTCTTTGAAGCCGAGGACGAAGGAATCATCTGTTCCTTCTCCGACTGGTATGGGCCGTCGGATGAGAGGTATAGGGCGGTCGAAGATAATTAGGGTTTCCGCCGGTGAGTAGTCGTCTTGATTTATGGACATTCTTTGCTTATCGGCCTCCGGAGGCGGCAGTTTGCCTGAAAACGTGAATATCTCGAGATTAATTTACTCATACAGTTTTGGTCCATGTGTTAAGCTTATTTTTCTAAATTTGGTCTGTAAAAGAATAAGATTTCAATTTTAGTCCTTATTCTTATTTTGATGTCTAGTAGCATCTTCTTAATCAACTAGAAATCAACGCATGTGTGGTTAATTGTTGACGAAGGTTTGGGTTACTATGTTTTAGGCAAAAAATCATAGTAGAAAATAGTGTTCTTATGGTTTCAAAATCAACGCAGGAGATCTTTGCTCTTAGAGCTTAGTTCGTAATTCTTAGGGTTAAATGCAATCAATAGCAACTTACTTTTATGGTTTTGTTTATTATAGCATCCTAAAAGAAGTGGAGTTTGATGAATTGCCATCAATATGAAGTTGGAACCAAGTCCTTTATCTTGTTTAGTGTTCCATTCAGCTGTATGTTTATACGATTTAAGAAAATGTACTTTTCAGTTTGTATATTGTGTAAAGTAGTCATATGTAGTATGATCATGACACTCTTTTTGACCGAGAATGTAAAGTCCTATTAGTTTGTATATTGTTTAAAAGGTAGTCTTTTTTTATCCATTGAAAGTACTTTAGTACTTTACTGTTTCTTGCATTTAAGCCCTATTAGCATGATTGAGTCTTCCTGAGTGAGGTGAAGTCTCACATACCATAATTAGCTTCGGATCTATCATCTATTACTGTAATTGTGAAATTGTTTTTGAATTATTCATTGTAACCTAATCAGATAAGGATTATCGGAATGTCCCAATTTACAAAGTAAACAAAAATGGCTGTTTTGTGTTGGTTTTCAAATTTCAACAATTCAACGAAATCCATCTTTTTTCGTTAAGAAAGTGGAGGCGTGGCAAAGCTTTTGTCGACCAGAGGAAGAAATTAGGAAAACAATGGGGAAGCGTAAGTCATAAAGCAAATAACCCAAATGTTTACAGAGAGAATCAATAAAACACAGAGATGGGGAAAATAAAGGGAAGGAAACTTACTGAGTAGGAGGTAGATGCCGGAGGCGGAAGAGTAGGCGGATGTAAGGACGCTGCGATGGTGGTTGGCCGGATATCTGGCTTCTAGAGTGAGCGGGTAAGGAAAGGGAGGGTTACGGAGAGTTAATGACCAAAATGGGGTTCCGTAAAAAAATTATTTACCAAACTGTTAGTATGGTTTATAAAATATTTACTATATTTGTATTATTTCAAATTAAATTATAATATTATTGTTTTATAAAAAGAAAATAAACCATTTTTTTCCTCCTGTCGAGGACGTCAACAAATGGAAAAAAAAAATAAATAAATAAATAAATTACACGAATGGTCCCTATGGTTTGGGGTAATTTATATGTTTGGTCTTTAACTTATTTTTTTAACTCGTAAGGTCTCTATTGTTTGTTTTTATTGCGCGCTTGGTCTCTGTATTACCTAAAAAGATTATTTTGCCATTGATTTTTTTAATTTATTTAAATAAGATAGGGTAGATAAGGTAAGTTAAGGTGACGTGGAGGTGCGGTTAGGGATGTGTTTATTTAAATAAATTAAAAAATCAAGGTAAAATAGTTTTTTTAGGTAAGACAGGACCAAGCACGCAACAAAAACAAATAGTAGAGACCTTTAGAATTAAAAAAATAAGTTAGAGATCAAACATGTAAATTACCCAAAACCTTAAGGACAATTCGTGTAATTTACTCTAAAAAAAGTTAATTAGGACTTCATTGTCACTCCCCAAAACAGCCTCACCCCATCCTTCGCAGGCCGGCTGCTGCCTCCCTCAGCCATCTCCGGCCACCTGCTGCGTCCCTCAGCCGTCGCCGGGCACCTACGGCAAGGTATGTTAAGTTTTTTTTAGTAAATTACATGAATGGTCCCTATGGTTTGGGGTAATTTGCACGCTTGGTCCTTAACTTATTTTTTTAACTCGAAAAATCCCTATTGTTTGTTTTTGTTACGCGTTTGGTCCCTACTATTTGTTTTATTACGCGCTTGGTTCATGTCTTACCTAAAAAGACTATTATTTAAATAGAGAAAAATGGTGGCATAGGTAAGGTAAAGTGATGCGGGTGGGATGAGGTGTGTTTATTTAAATAAATTAAAAAATCAAGGAAAAAATAACTTTTTTAGGTAAGACAGGGACCATGCATGTAACAAAAAACAAACAGTATGGACCTTCCGAGTTAAAAAAATAAGTTAAAGACCAAACGTGTAAATTACCCTAAACCATAGGGACCATTCATGTAATTTACTTTTTTTTTTTCATCCATCGACTTCTTCCTGTTCTTTTCTTATTTCAGTTTTCTAGTTGTTTTGTCTTTGGTGTATATAGTTTCATCATAACAAATTCTTGGCTTCTTCGAATGTTGTGCTGTAAAAAGTGGTGTACTCTTGTTTAATACCCACTTACTAAGCTTTTATTTAAGGGAAAATTCACTTGAGAACAAAACGTACGTAGAGTTTTTTCACCATGTATTTATTTGTAGATTCAAATCTTACAAAATATTGTTATGTACGTGCTGATTACTTCATTAAAAGATTAAAACTTGTTTACTTTTTGTTATGAATTATGATGAGTGTGGTATTACGATCATTAAAAAAATGGAACCACATTAATAATACTTTTAAAATTGGATTCTAAACTATTTACTAACTAAGCATTTAATGGAACATTAAATGCAAAATAAAGACAAAATTGTCATTTTATTATATAAAGTTAGTGGTAATTAATGTTTTCTTAATTTGTGTGTTTTTTGTCTGTGGACAATAATATTGGGACGGATGATTGTTTTGGGTAATTATGCGTAGACATGTCAATCTTTTGTCTTTTCTTGTTATCATAGCTTGTGTAGGAACTATTTTTTGATCAATTTTTGCTTGTTTTTGATCTTTTTGGTAATGAATTTTGTTACAAAATGATGATTTTTGTACAATCTCTTAAGTTGTTTTTGTGACCAATACGATAAATATAAAAAATGAAGTTGAGTTAATCGAAATGTAGGAAGATTGAATTTGAGATGAAGATGATGAAGAAACATCTTTTGACAACAATGTTAAGTACCTTCAATTTTTATTAGTATAGAGGAAATAAATTTAACCAGTGATGGAAGTTGGATTGTGCCGTAATCAACAAGTAAGAATGATTCTGCGTGAAAGTTGGAAAAATATTCTTTCAAGGATAAAGAACTTGTTAGATAAGATCCACACCATTATGACACATAGACAATTTGAGGTCATTGATTCACGTCCAATTTTTTGGACTCTAAGATGCAATTTATACTTGTAGTCTGGTTGCAAATGAAAACTTCATGCAAGTAAACGTAAACATAGTGGATATTTTGAAATCACAATGTATACCTGTCCACATACTTCGTTAAGTTATATTATTTTTTTTATTTTATAGGTATTGTTTACGACATTTCATCAACAACTTTTATGATAAGTTTCGTAATTCATAATTAAAAGCTTTAGCTTATCGTGTCGGGAGTCAGAATCAAATTCGAAAGTTCAACTCCTTCATAGAAGAAATTTGGAAGCCAAATCCACGTGCTCGGCAATGGTTGTAGGAAAAAGGGTCATAATCGAATGTCAAATCCACCGGTTGAACCATCGAACCCGTAGGACGACCAATTCAATCTTCAGTCCGGTTTTCAAAATCTTGCTAATTTGTATAAATTACATAAAAGCATTTGTGTTAAAGATATATTAAAAAAAAGTAAAAAAATGAAATACAAAACTCATTTAAAAAAATGACTCTAAAAAACTCAAACAAAAAAAAAACTCATATATCAAAAAAAAAATGTTGGATAAATATCATTATAGCTCAACCATGTTACATGTTATAGTTTAAAAGGTCACTATTTTTTTTTTGGGGGCATTTTAGGGGAACGAATTGTTAATTTACCGATTCTTAAAGTCATTATGTTGAAAGTCAAGGGGTGAGCCGGTTAACCCCATCTCAATCACTAGGTTTTAAGCTCACCTCATTTAAAAATATGTCACTTAGCATTCCACGAAACCCTATCGTTAAATGAGCTTGCCCTACAAATCCTTTTATAAAGAACAATCCGAAGAACATTTCGGTTGTCTTTTTCCCCTTTTTATCTTATTATTCCTCTAAAGACTCGATAAAATGGTCGTTTATATGAAGATCGATGTTCATTTTGTTGGATTTTTTATGAGGTACCCCGTAATTAGTTATATGGATGGAGCGGAACAAAGGTTTGAGGTTGTTGATTTTGCTGGAATGGACAGGAAACGAGTTTGTAGTGCTCCTTGAAAGATTTGCAAACGAGAGATGTGACATAGATCTGGAACACCTCTTCTGGTCTTCTGTTGCGGTGGAGATCTAGACATCACAGAGAAAAGTCGTTAGAGCCACCCCAGGGACTTTGCCCCGCGAGCGGACTCCGACGATGAAGTTAGATCAGCTGGTAGATCTGAGATGGTCCTCTATGACTGGAGATAACCATCCTGGTGTTGGTGGTAGTGTATGGTGGCTGAGCCACCCGGCCGGAGTATAGTGTGGCGGCTAAGCCATGGGGGAAGTCTAGGGTGGCGGCTGAGCCATCTAAGGAAGAGTCCCCCTTCATGGAGGAGACACTATTCTATTTATAGTGGACAATTAGGTCAAGGGGAATTAGGTAAGGCCTTGGACCAGCCCAATTCAGGCCCAACTAGCAAGGAGCTGGGCAAGGCCGCCCGGAGGCGCCGGGCGGGGCTGGCGGGCGAGCACCAGGCCGACAAGGGAGTGTCAGGACGGCCCGACATGAGAGTCCCAGCACGGCTGGCGCTGGACCGGGCCGGCGGGAGAGTCCCCAGCACGGCTGGCAAAGGAGCGTTAGACAAGGCTGGCAAGGGAACGCCAGGCAGAGCTGGCAGGAGCGTGCCAGGCCAGGTTGGCGCTCTAGAGCAGTCTAGGCCATGCTAATGGACCATATATCATCAATTATATTTTTTTTATATATCTTATACATTTCTAATGTTATGTAGAAGTAAATCAGATTTTTTTTTCATTCTTGATGATTCTGTTTTTATGAATTCATAATACTAAAGAAACAATTTGTCCATTTTGAATTCAACTTTGAGGTTTAGAAGTTTCTGATTTTTAGATTGTCTTAAAGTGTTGAAAACCAGAAGGTATTATACATTTATTTATACATCTGATACACTTATGATATTGTTTAGAAGCAAGTCATAGTTTTTCTTTTGTGAAATGTAATATAAGTTTCTGATTTTTTTTAAAGTTTTTCTAGAGGACAAAGGTGTTATATTTTGCTACTTGAGTTTCAGGACCGAGAGTCATTTTCATTTCATCATGGAGATTCAAGTTTGTTCCATCCCTGTGAGTTCATGTTGTCATGCTTCATTAACAGATGGAATTGAAAAGTTTGCGAAAAAAAATATATTTAATATAAAGACTTATTTAAATGGAATAAACTTATATGACTCAAGTCGTGGCCTCGAGAAACTTCGTTCATTCATTAGAATTGCTAATTAAATGAAACGTCCCAAAAATACGACCCGAAAATTTCATTTTTAATATAACCAAAATCATAAAACAGAGTGTATCATAATAAAACCATGCGTTGCAAATCTCAAAACCATACTAAAATACAAATGAGAAAACGGTGTCACGACTGTATCAAAACATATCTAAGATAGCTGATCAACTCCCAGGATAAAAACTGTAGCTGTGGTATGTGCGATGCCATCATCCCGAGCTCTTCCCTTTGCTTGCGGAAGTACCTGAAACCAAAACTGAAACTGTAAGCACGAAGCTTAGTGAGCTCCCCCCAAACTACCACATACCACACAATAACATATAAAGCACATACTGGGCCTTGCCCACTGCATCGGACCGAAGTCCGGCTAACCGGGGCCTTGCCCCCTACATCGGACCGAAGTCCGAAGCTGACTGGAACATCGGACCGAAGTCTGAAGCTGACTGGGACCTTCGTCCCCTACATCGAACCGAGTCCGGAGCTGACTGGGACCTACGTCCCCTACATCGGACCGAAGTCCGAAGCTGACTGAACATAGCATAAACATATCAACTGGCATAAACACATATCCTGTCTGAACCACGAAGGCATCAAAAATACTAACTACTACATCGGATCGAGGTCCGAAGCTGACTGCTAGCTAAACGGGCCGGCATTGTGGCCTTAGACCCGTTACTACTGGAAGGAAACTCACCTCGTGAACTGGCTGCTGTGTGAATGGCTCTGGAAGCTAACTGCTGCTGCTCCGGTATCTCCCCGGCTACAAGGCCATAAACACACTCAATCAAATACTAAACACTGCACTGGGGTAAAATGACTCTTTTACCCTTGGTCAAAGTCAACTCTCCCGGTCAAAGTCAACCCACAGTTGACCTGACTCGCCGAGTTGGGCCGCCAACTCGCCGAGTCTCTAGTCTCATTTCACAACCCCACTCGTGGCTACTCGTCGAGTACTCTCTCGATCCAAGAACTTCAGACAATCTGCATCCGACTCGCCGAGTCATATGAACAACTCGACGAGTTGTTCTTGAGCTTAAGAAGATTGCCTTGGACTCGCCGAGTTGTATGAACAACTCGTCGAGTCCCTCCATTACTGAGTCTGCTCTCCAACTCACTGAGTCCACTCTACTACTCACGGCTTCCACTCGACAACACTCAAGAAGGGGAAAAACGGGACTCGCGACCTGACTCGCCGAGTCGTTCTTCCGACTCGCCAAGTCACAACCATGCAACTACTCTAAACTCGATTCTGCTTGAATCCATTGCATACAAATGATAGATATGAGTCCAATAAGCTGATTCGCCACGTAAGGTTTCCAACTTTACGTGTACAAACACATGAAAAAGGAGATAAAGGCTAAAAAGGCACTTAGAAGAGTAGATCTAGGGTTATCATGCAAAATAGCTCCATAAAGGTGATAGATCTACGATTTTGGAACTGAAACATGGCTAGATCCAAAGGCTAATCAATCTAATGTGATCCCTCTACCAAGAACAAGCTAAGAAATGGCTAAAAGAGGCTAAAGATGCTTGCTAAAGAGAAATCAATCATAGAAACAGAAGGGATTCGGCTAATACCTCAATGAACTCTGAAATGGGAGCAAGACCTTGGATCTTCTTCTTCTCCTTTGGATCTAGCCTCCTTCTTCTCTTCAAAACTTCAAGATTCACACAAGAAATGCACAAATAACCAAGGAAACGATTAGGGTTTGCTAAATGATGCTCTAAGGGTGAAGGGGACGAGTTTGGGGGCTCATAAGGTGGTTTAAATAGGGTGCAAACCCGGGGATTTAGGGTTTCTACCTGGCAGGCAGACTCGCCGAGTCCCGAATATGGACTCGCCGAGTCGTCGACTAACACGTGCTCGAAATCTCGTCCCCACTCGACGAGTCGGGCCATAGACTCGCCGAGTCCCTCTCAAAAACTTCTAGATAAATGCCACAGAAGCAACGTACCAGGAATGGGGCGTTACAATTCTCTCCCACTTTTCTCAGACTTCGTCCTCGAAGTCTGCTACGGCTGAGTCTGCAAATAACTCCGGGTAGTGCTCTCTCATTTCTTCCTCAGCCTCCCATGTCCACTCAGACCCCTTCCGGTGCTGCCACTGCACCTTCACTAACTGAATTGCCTTGTTCCTCAAGGTCTTTGTCTTCCGGTCCAGAATCGCAACCGGTCTCTCAATATAGTTCAGGCTGCTATCAACCTGAATATCCTCCAGGGGAACAACTGCTGACTCATCCACCAAACACTTCCTCAACTGAGACACATGGAAAGTGTTGTGGATCTGGCTAAGCTCTGCAGGAAGATCCAACCGATACGCAACTCGACCCACTCGGGCCAAAACCCTGAAGGGACCAATGAACCTGGGGCCCAGCTTGCCCCTCTTCTGAAACCTGATGACACCCTTCTAGGGTGAGACCTTCAGGAGGACCATATCACCCACCCGAAATTCCAAGTCTGAACGCCTCCTGTCGGCGTAGCTCTTCTGCCGACTCTGCGCAGTCTGCAGTCTACTACGGACCTGCTGAATCAACTCGGTCGTCTTGAGCACCACCTCTGTGCTCCCAACGACTCGCTGACCGACCTCGCCCCAACAAATCGGAGTCCTACACTTCCTCCCATAAAGCATCTCAAAGGGAGGTCGATCAATGCTCACATGATAACTGTTGTTATACGAAAATTCCGCTAACGGAAGGTACGTATCCCAACTGCCACCGAAGTCTAGAACACATGCCCTGAGCATGTCCTCGAGAGTCTAAATCGTCCTCTCACTCTGCCCGTCCGTCTGAGGGTGGAAAGCGGTGCTGAAAAGAAGACGAGTACCCATCTCGTCGTGAAACTGCTTCCAGAATCTGGATGTAAAACGGACATCTCAGTCTGACACCACTGATACCGGCACTCCATGACGTGCCACTATCTCACGCACATAGATATCGGCTAACTTTTCTGCCGATATACTCTCCTGGATTGGGATAAAATGAGCACTCTTCGTCAACCGATCCACTACTACCCATATCGAATCCACTCCTCGTGCGGTCCTGGGAAGCTTGGTGACAAAATCCATGGTGATGTCCTCCCATTTCTACACGGGAATGTCTAACGGCTGCATCTTGCCGTGAGGCCTCTGGTGCTCCGCCTTGACCTTCCTGCAGGTCAGGCATCTCTCAACATACCAAGCGACATCCCGCTTCATGCAGGGCCACCAATAATCGGGTCGAAGATCTCTATACATCTTCGACGCCCCTGGATGGATAGAAAATCGAGACTTATGAGCCTCGTCCATCAACACCTGCCGTACTCCTCCCCAGTACGGTACCCACACTCTCCCATGAAGTGTCAGCAATCCCCGACTCTCATAATCAAACGAAGCTACTCGGCCCACTATCCTTTCACACCTTTGCCTCTCCTCCTTGAGGCCCTCGACCTGAGCCTCCCTGATCCGTTCCAACAACGGAGTAATCACTGTCATCCTCAAACACAAATTTCTGATAGGTGCTGCCGACACTTTGCGGCTTAGGACGTCGGCCACCACGTTGGCCTTCCCTGGATGGTAAAGGATCTCACAATCATAATCCTTTAGCACATCCAGCCACCTCCTCTGTCTCATGTTCAGACTCGGCTGATCCATAAGGTATCTCAAACTCTTGTGATCCGTGTAGATAGTACAACGGACCCCATAAAGATAATGCCTCCAAATCTTGAGGGAAAACACAACTGCCCCCAGCTCTAAATCATGGGTAGGATAATTAGCCTCGTGAGGCTTCAACTGTCTCGAGGCGTAAGCTATCACATGGCCTCGCTGCATCAACACTGCTCCCATACCTGTGATTGAGGCATCACAGTAGACTACGAAGTCCTCTACTCCCTCTGGCAAGGTAAGGATCGGAGCCTCGCACAATCTCTGTCTGAGGGTCTCGAACGTTGCCTGCTGCTCAGGCCCCCAACGAAATACCACCGACTTCTTGGTTAGTCGGGTGAGCGGCACTGCTATCTTGGAGAAATCCTGAATGAATCTCCGGTAATACCCTGCCAGCCCTAGGAAGCTCCGAATCTCAGATGGAGACTTCGGGACCTCCCACTGCATCACGGCCTCTATCTTGGCCGGATCCACCAAAATACCCTTCTGGTTGACGAGGTGACCAAGGAACTGCACCTCGCGCAACCAGAACTCGCACTTGGAGAACTTTGCGAAAAGTCTCTCCCTCCTCAAAACTTCCAGCACCTCCCTCAGGTGCTCCTCGTGCTGCTCCTGCGTCTTGGAATATACCAAGATATCATCTATGAATACGATCACTGACCGATCCAGCATCGGCCTGCACATGCGATTCATGAGATCCATGAACGCGGCTGGGGCATTGGTGAGCCCAAATGGCATCACCACAAACTCATAATGACCATACCTGGTCCTGAAAGCAGTCTTCTGCACATCCTCATCCCTAACCCGCATCTGATGATACCCGGAGCGTAGATCGATCTTGGAGAACCAAGACGCTCCCTGAAGCTGATCAAACAAATCATCTATCCTCGGAAGTGGGTAACGGTTCTTCACCGTTACCTTATTCAACTCCCGGTAATCTATACATATACGATGCGACCCATCCTTCTTCCTCACAAACAGGATCGGCGCTCCCCAAGGCGAACTGCTCGGCCGAATGAAACCCTTGTCTAGCAGCTCCTGCAGCTGCGTAGACAACTCCTGCATCTCAGGGGGAGCTAGGCGATATGGTGCCTTGGCTATCGGAGCCGCACCAGGAATCAGGTCGATCCTAAACTCAACTTGCCTCTCAGGAGGTATACCCGGTAAATCCTCGGGAAATACATCCGGAAATTCTCGCACTATCGGAACATCATCAACTGTCGTCTTGCCCTTCTCCCGGGCATCCAAGACATAAGCTACATAACCAGCGCAACCCTGCTGAAAATAGCGCCTCGCCCTTGCGGCGGAACAAAAGGTCGGTCCGCGTTGTGGCCTCTCGCCCTGAATCACTAACTCTCCCCCACTGGGAGTGCGAACCCTCACTAGCTGAAGCTCACAATCAATCACCGCCCCATTGGGGCTTAGCCAATCCATGCCCACAATAACCTTATCCCCTCGCAGGGGAATAGGAACCAGGTCCACCGAAAACTGCTCATCAAACAACTGAAGAGAACACCCTCTATGCACTCTGCCGACCCTCACGGTCCTGTCATCTGCTATCTCAACCTCTAGTGGACAATCTAGCTCCCCTGGAGCTCTGCTAAATCTCTTGCTAAGCGCAAGCGATACGAATGATCGGGTAGCCCCCGAATCGAATAATACCATAGCAGAAATGCCGTTCACAGAGAACGGCCCTATATAAAACATATAATCATAAGCAATAATCAATCAATAATAATAAAGAGATGAAGGGAAGATACATACCCGTCACCACATCAGGAGTCGCTCACGCCTCCTCTGCTGTCATCTGAAACGCTCTACTCTTCTCCACTGGCGCCTCAGCTCGGCCCTGCCGGCCATCTGTAATCCTCAAGGTAGCAAGGGCAGGTGCAGCCACCTTCCCTACTGCAGCTAAACTCGGACATTGGGACTTTTTATGTCCCCTCTGATTGCACTGAAAGCAAATCAGATCTGATGCTGCAACAGCAGTAGCAGGGGTCGTACAATCCTTGCTCAAATGCCCAGTCCGACCTCACTTGAAGCAGCCGGAACTCCCTGCCTTGCACACCCCATCGTGCATCTTCCCAAACCTGCCACATCGACTGTAGCTCGGCTGAAACCTGGACCTGTGATCTGAAACCTTGGGCTTTTTGCCCGAACCTCCTGAACCCGAAACCGCCTCTGGTTTCCTTTTCTTCTCCATCTCGAGATCAATCTCCCTCTCTCGAGCCCTAGCAATCATGTCGTCCAGCGTTTTACAGCTGGACCGACTTACAAACTGGCGGATATCGCTCTGCAACATCTCATGATATCGGGCCTTCTTCATCTCCTCATCGGCTGCATACTAAGGAACAAGAAGAGCCATCTCCCTGAACTTGGCGGTGATCTCCACCACAGTCTCTGTAGTCTGGGTGAGGTCCTAAAACTCTCTGGCTAACTGCTGCACCTCAATAACTGGTGCAAACTCTGCCCTGAACCTGGTAGAGAAATCAGCCCAGGTCATGGCATCCAACACTGCATCATCTCCAAGGGTATGTCCGACCTCCTCCCACCAATCTCGTGCCCTGTCCTTCAGAAGACAGGACGCCAATCTGACCTTGTCCCCCTCGGGACACCTGCTGGTGCGGAATGCGTTGGCCACATCCGCCAACCATCTAGTACTCGCTATGGGGTCCCGTGCCCCATGATAGTCTGGAGCTCCACATGCCATGAACTCCCTGAAGGTAAGTGTGCGCGACCCCATCGTGGTCGCCACCTCGGCACGAAAGGTGCCCAATCTCTCATCCATCAGCTCTAGAATACCCTCCTTGATCGAACCGAAGATCACAGGAGTCTGCTCTAAAATGATACGGGTAATCTTTGAAGAAAGAAACTCTCTAGTCTGCTCACCCATGTGCTCGTTCCCCGAGCCTGATCCTGATCCCTCCCCGGCACCTCCACTGCCGGCTGCTGTCCTCGGACGCAAAACCACCATTCTGAAACACATCATAGCAATATCAGAAAACTGAAATATCTCAAGGGATCATTGATACTACTACTAGCTTCCTGGTCTTGTCTCGGCCTTCCTTGATTCAAGTACGGATCCTCTGGTTTCAGTAGTACGGGCCCATACTACCTTCCACATCTATCCGTACTTTCCTCAAGAACCGCCTTGACTCTACCAAGTCACTTCTACTACTACTGATCTCTGCTACTCTCATCCTAGGCTTGCCCTAGGGAAATCGCTGACTCCACTCATACCAGTCCTCAGCTGCCGAAAGCCTCCTTGTAATGCTGATTAGCCACCACCTGAATACCATCACATGCAATGAGGCTCGGATAATCCTTCGAGTAAAAGACTCGTCCCTACAACGGTTGGACTCAGACAAGAGCTGCGCAATAGGGCCAAATCCAGCACTCTGAGATTATTCAACCCTGATCACATGTGATGTGACGTATTCACCTAATGGCTAACTCCCACCACTCGGAGTCCCACAAAGCACAAAGCAAGCAGCATTCGGATAAGGGAAACATACTCAGGCAAAACTATTCTCATAACGAGAAGCTACTCTAGCATACAATGCTAAGCTCGCGCTACCAGGCATAACCTAAACAGGCTATCCTACTGCTGTCTACTCAATACTAGCATGCAATTCTCATAAAGCTGTAACACATATAGCAGGCACATAAGGCATCCTCCTAGATCCTTAGTCCTATACTAGCATGCTGTTCTACTGAAACTGGAACAATTAATCATAATAATAAAACTTGTATTGGTAATTTGGGAGTACTTACTTGAGCTCGGCTGATCGCATGCACCACACCCTTATCTTGTTTAAAAATTCTTTTCTTTCTAAGTGCTTTTCAAAATCTCATTCGAAAACATTTTTCTTTTTGAAAATCTTTTTATCCTTCCCTTAGTTTGAGTTCAGATGCACCCGGAGGTGTATCCAAATCCCTCAAACCAGGGCTCTGATACCAACTTGAAACGTCCCAAAAATACGACCCGAAAATTTCATTTTTAATATAACCAAAATCATAAAACAGAGTGTATCATAATAAAACCATGCGTTGCAAATCTCAAAACCATACTAAAATACAAATGAGAAAACGGTGTCACGACTGTATCAAAACATATCTAAGATAGCTGATCAACTCCCAGGATAAAAACTGTAGCTGTGGTATGTGCGATGCCATCATCCCGAGCTCTTCCCTTTGCTTGCGGAAGTACCTGAAACCAAAACTGAAACTGTAAGCACGAAGCTTAGTGAGCTCCCCCCAAACTACCACATACCACACAATAACATATAAAGCACATACTGGGCCTTGCCCACTGCATCGGACCGAAGTCTGGCTAACCGGGGCCTTGCCCCCTACATCGGACCGAAGTCTGAAGCTGACTGGAACATCGGACCGAAGTCCGAAGCTGACTGGGACCTTCGTCCCCTACATCGAACCGAGTCCGAAGCTGACTAGGACATCGGACCGAAGTCCGAAGCTGACTGAGACATCGGACCGAGGTCCGAAGCTGACTGGGACCTACGTCCCCTACTTCGGACCGAAGTCCGAAGCTGACTGAACATAGCATAAACATATCAACTGGCATAAACACATATCCTGTCTGAACCACGAAGGCATCAAAAATACTAACTACTACATCGGATCGAGGTCCGAAGCTGACTGCTAGCTAAACGGGCCGGCATTGTGGCCTTAGACCCGTTACTACTGGAAGGAAACTCACCTCGTGAACTGGCTGCTGTGTGAATGGCTCTGGAAGCTAACTGCTGCTGCTCCGGTATCTCCCCGGCTACAAGGCCATAAACACACTCAATCAAATACTAAACACTGCACTGGGGTAAAATGACTCTTTTACCCTTGGTCAAAGTCAACTCTCCCGGTCAAAGTCAACCCACAGTTGACCTGACTCGCCGAGTTGGGCCGCCAACTCGCCGAGTCTCTAGTCTCATTTCACAACCCCACTCGTGGCTACTCGTCGAGTACTCTCTCGATCCAAGAACTTCAGACAATCTGCATCCGACTCGCCGAGTCATATGAACAACTCGACGAGTTGTTCTTGAGCTTAAGAAGATTGCCTTGGACTCGCCGAGTTGTATGAACAACTCGTCGAGTCCCTCCATTACTGAGTCTGCTCTCCAACTCACTGAGTCCACTCTACTACTCACGGCTTCCACTCGACAACACTCAAGAAGGGGAAAAACGGGACTCGCGACCTGACTCGCCGAGTCGTTCTTCCGACTCGCCAAGTCACAACCATGCAACTACTCTAAACTCGATTCTGCTTGAATCCATTGCATACAAATGATAGATATGAGTCCAATAAGCTGATTCGCCACGTAAGGTTTCCAACTTTACGTGTACAAACACATGAAAAAGGAGATAAAGGCTAAAAAGGCACTTAGAAGAGTAGATCTAGGGTTATCATGCAAAATAGCTCCATAAAGGTGATAGATCTACGATTTTGGAACTGAAACATGGCTAGATCCAAAGGCTAATCAATCTAATGTGATCCCTCTACCAAGAACAAGCTAAGAAATGGCTAAAAGAGGCTAAAGATGCTTGCTAAAGAGAAATCAATCATAGAAACAGAAGGGATTCGGCTAATACCTCAATGAACTCTAAAATGGGAGCAAGACCTTGGATCTTCTTCTTCTCCTTTGGATCTAGCCTCCTTCTTCTCTTCAAAACTTCAAGATTCACACAAGAAATGCACAAATAACCAAGGAAACGATTAGGGTTTGCTAAATGATGCTCTAAGGGTGAAGGGGACGAGTTTGGGGGCTCATAAGGTGGTTTAAATAGGGTGCAAACCCGGGGATTTAGGGTTTCTACCTGGCAGGCAGACTCGCCGAGTCCCGAATATGGACTCGCCGAGTCGTCGACTAACACGTGCTCGAAATCTCGTCCCCACTCGACGAGTCGGGCCATAGACTCGCCGAGTCCCTCTCAAAAACTTCTAGATAAATGCCACAGAAGCAACGTACCAGGAATGGGGCGTTACAATTCTCTCCCACTTTTCTCAGACTTCGTCCTCGAAGTCTGCTACGGCTGAGTCTGCAAATAACTCCGGGTAGTGCTCTCTCATTTCTTCCTCAGCCTCCCATGTCCACTCAAACCCCTTCCGGTGCTGCCACTGCACCTTCACTAACTGAATTGCCTTGTTCCTCAAGGTCTTTGTCTTCCGGTCCAGAATCGCAACCGGTCTCTCAATGTAGTTCAGGCTGCTATCAACCTGAATATCCTCCAGGGGAACAACTGCTGACTCATCCACCAAACACTTCCTCAACTGAGACACATGGAAAGTGTTGTGGATCTGGCTAAGCTCTGCAGGAAGATCCAACCGATACGCAACTCGACCCACTCGGGCCAAAACCCTGAAGGGACCAATGAACCTGGGGCCCAGCTTGCCCCTCTTCTGAAACCTGATGACACCCTTCTAGGGTGAGACCTTCAGGAGGACCATATCACCCACCCGAAATTCCAAGTCTGAACGCCTCCTGTCGGCGTAGCTCTTCTGCCGACTCTGCGCAGTCTGCAGTCTACTACGGACCTGCTGAATCAACTCGGTCGTCTTGAGCACCACCTCTGTGCTCCCAACGACTCGCTGACCGACCTCGCCCCAACAAATCGGAGTCCTACACTTCCTCCCATAAAGCATCTCAAAGGGAGGTCGATCAATGCTCACATGATAACTGTTGTTATACGAAAATTCCGCTAACGGAAGGTACGTATCCCAACTGCCACCGAAGTCCTGAACACATGCCCTGAGCATGTCCTCGAGAGTCTAAATCGTCCTCTCACTCTGCCCGTCCGTCTGAGGGTGGAAAGCGGTGCTGAAAAGAAGACGAGTACCCATCTCGTCGTGAAACTGCTTCCAGAATCTGGATGTAAAACGGACATCTCAGTCTGACACCACTGATACCGGCACTCCATGACGTGCCACGATCTCACGCACATAGATATCGGCTAACTTTTCTGCCGATATACTCTCCTGGATCGGGATAAAATGAGCACTCTTCGTCAACCGATCCACTACTACCCATATCGAATCCACTCCTCGTGCGGTCCTGGGAAGCTTGGTGACAAAATCCATGGTGATGTCCTCCCATTTCCACACGGGAATGTCTAACGGCTGCATCTTGCCGTGAGGCCTCTGGTGCTCCGCCTTGACCTTCCTGCAGGTCAGGCATCTCTCAACATACCAAGCGACATCCCGCTTCATGCAGGGCCACCAATAATCGGGTCGAAGATCTCTATACATCTTCGACGCCCCTGGATGGATAGAAAATCGAGACTTATGAGCCTCGTCCATCAACACCTGCCGTACTCCTCCCCAGTACGGTACCCACACTCTCCTATGAAGTGTCAGCAATCCCCGACTGTCATAATCAAACGAAGCTACTCGGCCCACTATCCTTTCACACCTTTGCCTCTCCTCCTTGAGGCCCTCGACCTGAGCCTCCCTGATCCGTTCCAACAACGGAGTAATCACTGTCATCCTCAAACACAAATTTCTGATAGGTGCTGCCGACACTTTGCGGCTTAGGACGTCGGCCACCACGTTGGCCTTCCCTGGATGGTAAAGGATCTCACAATCATAATCCTTTAGCACATCCAGCCACCTCCTCTGTCTCATGTTCAGACTCGGCTGATCCATAAGGTATCTCAAACTCTTGTGATCCGTGTAGATAGTACAACGGACCCCATAAAGATAATGCCTCCAAATCTTGAGGGAAAACACAACTGCCCCCAGCTCTAAATCATGGGTAGGATAATTAGCCTCGTGAGGCTTCAACTGTCTCGAGGCGTAAGCTATCACATGGCCTCGCTGCATCAACACTGCTCCCATACCTGTGATTGAGGCATCACAGTAGACTACGAAGTCCTCTACTCCCTCTGGCAAGGTAAGGATCGGAGCCTCGCACAATCTCTGTCTGAGGGTCTCGAACGTTGCCTGCTGCTCAGGCCCCCAACGAAATACCACCGACTTCTTGGTTAGTCGGGTGAGCGGCACTGCTATCTTGGAGAAATCCTGAATGAATCTCCGGTAATACCCTGCCAGCCCTAGGAAGCTCCGAATCTCAGATGGAGACTTCGGGACCTCCCACTGCATCACGGCCTCTATCTTGGCCGGATCCACCAAAATACCCTTCTGGTTGACGAGGTGACCAAGGAACTGCACCTCGCGCAACCAGAACTCGCACTTGGAGAACTTTGCGAAAAGTCTCTCCCTCCTCAAAACTTCCAGCACCTCCCTCAGGTGCTCCTCGTGCTGCTCCTGCGTCTTGGAATATACCAAGATATCATCTATGAATACGATCACTGACCGATCCAGCATCGGCCTGCACATGCGATTCATGAGATCCATGAACGCGGCTGGGGCATTGGTGAGCCCAAATGGCATCACCACAAACTCATAATGACCATACCTGGTCCTGAAAGCAGTCTTTTGCACATCCTCATCCCTAACCCGCATCTGATGATACCCGGAGCGTAGATCGATCTTGGAGAACCAAGACGCTCCCTGAAGCTGATCAAACAAATCATCTATCCTCGGAAGTGGGTAACGGTTCTTCACCGTTACCTTATTCAACTCCCGGTAATCTATACATATACGATGCGACCCATCCTTCTTCCTCACAAACAGGATCGGCGCTCCCCAAGGCGAACTGCTCGGCCGAATGAAACCCTTGTCTAGCAGCTCCTGCAGCTGCGTAGACAACTCCTGCATCTCAGGGGGAGCTAGGCGATATGGTGCCTTGGCTATCGGAGCCGCACCAGGAATCAGGTCGATCCTAAACTCAACTTGCCTCTCAGGAGGTATACCCGGTAAATCCTCGGGAAATACATCCGGAAATTCTCGCACTATCGGAACATCATCAACTGTCGTCTTGCCCTTCTCCCGGGCATCCAAGACATAAGCTACATAACCAGCGCAACCCTGCTGAAAATAGCGCCTCGCCCTTGCGGCGGAACAAAAGGTCGGTCCGCGTTGTGGCCTCTCGCCCTGAATCACTAACTCTCCCCCACTGGGAGTGCGAACCCTCACTAGCTGAAGCTCACAATCAATCACCGCCCCATTGGGGCTTAGCCAATCCATGCCCACAATAACCTTATCCCCTCGCAGGGGAATAGGAACCAGGTCCACCGAAAACTGCTCATCAAACAACTGAAGAGAACACCCTCTATGCACTCTGCCGACCCTCACGGTCCTGTCATCTGCTATCTCAACCTCTAGTGGACAATCTAGCTCCCCTGGAGCTCTGCTAAATCTCTTGCTAAGCGCAAGCGATACGAATGATCGGGTAGCCCCCGAATCGAATAATACCATAGCAGAAATGCCGTTCACAGAGAACGGCCCTATATAAAACATATAATCATAAGCAATAATCAATCAATAATAATAAAGAGATGAAGGGAAGATACATACCCGTCACCACATCAGGAGTCGCTCACGCCTCCTCTGCTGTCATCTGAAACGCTCTACTCTTCTCCACTGGCGCCTCAGCTCGGCCCTGCCGGCCATCTGTAATCCTCAAGGTAGCAAGGGCAGGTGCAGCCACCTTCCCTACTGCAGCTAAACTCGGACATTGGGACTTTTTATGTCCCCTCTGATTGCACTGAAAGCAAATCAGATCTGATGCTGCAACAGCAGTAGCAGGGGCCGTACAATCCTTGCTCAAATGCCCAGTCCGACCTCACTTGAAGCAGCCGGAACTCCCTGCCTTGCACACCCCATCGTGCATCTTCCCAAACCTGCCACATCGACTGTGGCTCGGCTGAAACCTGGACCTGTGATCTGAAACCTTGGGCTTTTTGCCCGAACCTCCTGAACCCGAAACCGCCTCTGGTTTCCTTTTCTTCTCCATCTCGAGATCAATCTCCCTCTCTCGAGCCCTAGCAATCATGTCGTCCAGCGTTTTACAGCTGGACCGACTTACAAACTGGCGGATATCGCTCTGCAACATCTCATGATATCGGGCCTTCTTCATCTCCTCATCGGCTGCATACTAAGGAACAAGAAGAGCCATCTCCCTGAACTTGGCGGTGATCTCCACCACAGTCTCTGTAGTCTGGGTGAGGTCCTAAAACTCTCTGGCTAACTGCTGCACCTCAATAACTGGTGCAAACTCTGCCCTGAACCTGGTAGAGAAATCAGCCCAGGTCATGGCATCCAACACTGCATCATCTCCAAGGGTATTTCCGACCTCCTCCCACCAATCTCGTGCCCTGTCCTTCAGAAGACAGGACGCCAATCTGACATTGTCCCCCTCGGGACACCTGCTGGTGCGGAATGCGTTGGCCACATCCGCCAACCATCTAGTACTCGCTATGGGGTCCCGTGCCCCATGATAGTTTGGAGCTCCACATGCCATGAACTCCCTGAAGGTAAGTGTGCGCGACCCCATCGTGGTCGCCACCTCGGCACGAAAGGTGCCCAATCTCTCATCCATCAGCTCTAGAATACCCTCCTTGATCGAACCGAAGATCACAGGAGTCTGCTCTAAAATGATACGGGTAATCTTTGAAGAAAGAAACTCTCTAGTCTGCTCACCCATGTGCTCGTTCCCCGAGCCTGATCCTGATCCCTCCCCGGCACCTCCACTGCCGGCTGCTGTCCTCGGACGCAAAACCACCATTCTGAAACACATCATAGCAATATCAGAAAACTGAAATATCTCAAGGGATCATTGATACTACTACTAGCTTCCTGGTCTTGTATCGGCCTTCCTTGATTCAAGTACGGATCCTCTGGTTTCAGTAGTACGGGCCCATACTACCTTCCACATCTATCCGTACTTTCCTCAAGAACCGCCTTGACTCTACCAAGTCACTTCTACTACTACTGATCTCTGCTACTCTCATCCTAGGCTTGCCCTAGGGAAATCGCTGACTCCACTCATACCAGTCCTCAGCTGCCGAAAGCCTCCTTGTAATGCTGATTAGCCACCACCTGAATACCATCACATGCAATGAGGCTCGGATAATCCTTCGAGTAAAAGACTCGTCCCTACAACGGTTGGACTCAGACAAGAGCTGCGCAATAGGGCCAAATCCAGCACTCTGAGATTATTCAACCCTGATCACATGTGATGTGACGTATTCACCTAATGGCTAACTCCCACCACTCGGAGTCCCACAAAGCACAAAGCAAGCAGCATTCGGATAAGGGAAACATACTCAGGCAAAACTATTCTCATAACGAGAAGCTACTCTAGCATACAATGCTAAGCTCGCGCTACCAGGCATAACCTAAACAGGCTATCCTACTGCTGTCTACTCAATACTAGCATGCAATTCTCATAAAGCTGTAACACATATAGCAGGCACATAAGGCATCCTCCTAGATCCTTAGTCCTATACTAGCATGCTGTTCTACTGAAACTGGAACAATTAATCATAATAATAAAACTTGTATTGGTAATTTGGGAGTACTTACTTGAGCTCGGCTGATCGCATGCACCACACCCTTATCTTGTTTAAAAATTCTTTTCTTTCTAAGTGCTTTTCAAAATCTCATTCGAAAACATTTTTCTTTTTGAAAATCTTTTTATCCTTCCCTTAGTTTGAGTTCAGATGCACCCGGAGGTGTATCCAAATCCCTCAAACCAGGGCTCTGATACCAACTTGAAACGTCCCAAAAATACGACCCGAAAATTTCATTTTTAATATAACCAAAATCATAAAACAGAGTGTATCATAATAAAACCATGCGTTGCAAATCTCAAAACCATACTAAAATACAAATGAGAAAACGGTGTCACGACTGTATCAAAACATATCTAAGATAGCTGATCAACTCCCAGGATAAAAAACTGTAGCTGTGGTATGTGCGATGCCATCATCCCGAGCTCTTCCCTTTGCTTGCGGAAGTACCTGAAACCAAAACTGAAACTGTAAGCACGAAGCTTAGTGAGCTCCCCCCAAACTACCACATACCACACAATAACATATAAAGCACATACTGGGCCTTGCCCACTGCATCGGACCGAAGTCTGGCTAACCGGGGCCTTGCCCCCTACATCGGACCGAAGTCTGAAGCTGACTGGAACATCGGACCGAAGTCCGAAGCTGACTGGGACCTTCGTCCCCTACATCGAACCGAGTCCGAAGCTGACTAGGACATCGGACCGAAGTCCGAAGCTGACTGAGACATCGGACCGAGGTCCGAAGCTGACTGGGACCTACGTCCCCTACTTCGGACCGAAGTCCGAAGCTGACTGAACATAGCATAAACATATCAACTGGCATAAACACATATCCTGTCTGAACCACGAAGGCATCAAAAATACTAACTACTACATCGGATCGAGGTCCGAAGCTGACTGCTAGCTAAACGGGCCGGCATTGTGGCCTTAGACCCGTTACTACTGGAAGGAAACTCACCTCGTGAACTGGCTGCTGTGTGAATGGCTCTGGAAGCTAACTGCTGCTGCTCCGGTATCTCCCCGGCTACAAGGCCATAAACACACTCAATCAAATACTAAACACTGCACTGGGGTAAAATGACTCTTTTACCCTTGGTCAAAGTCAACTCTCCCGGTCAAAGTCAACCCACAGTTGACCTGACTCGCCGAGTTGGGCCGCCAACTCGCCGAGTCTCTAGTCTCATTTCACAACCCCACTCGTGGCTACTCGTCGAGTATGGCATCGACTCGACGAGTACTCTCTCGATCCAAGAACTTCAGACAATCTGCATCCGACTCGCCGAGTCATATGAACAACTCGACGAGTTGTTCTTGAGCTTAAGAAGATTGCCTTGGACTCGCCGAGTTGTATGAACAACTCGTCGAGTCCCTCCATTACTGAGTCTGCTCTCCAACTCACTGAGTCCACTCTACTACTCACGGCTTCCACTCGACAACACTCAAGAAGGGGAAAAACGGGACTCGCGACCTGACTCGCCGAGTCGTTCTTCCGACTCGCCGAGTCACAACCATGCAACTACTCTAAACTCGATTCTGCTTGAATCCATTGCATACAAATGATAGATCTGAGTCCAATAAGCTGATTCGCCACGTAAAG
Organism: Lactuca sativa; assembly: GCF_002870075.4. Taxonomy (NCBI): domain Eukaryota; kingdom Viridiplantae; phylum Streptophyta; class Magnoliopsida; order Asterales; family Asteraceae; genus Lactuca; species Lactuca sativa. The sequence continues at coordinate 362,892,966 of NC_056627.2, read as the reverse complement.
TTTCCAACTTTACGTGTACAAACACATGAAAAAGGAGATAAAGGCTAAAAATGCACTTAGAAGAGTAGATCTAGGGTTATCATGCAAAATAGCTCCATAAAGGTGATAGATCTACGATTTTGGAACTGAAACATGGCTAGATCCAAAGGCTAATCAATCTAATGTGATCCCTCTACCAAGAACAAGCTAAGAAATGGCTAAAAGAGGCTAAAGATGCTTGCTAAAGAGAAATCAATCATAGAAACAGAAGGGATTCGGCTAATACCTCAATGAACTCTGAAATGGGAGCAAGACCTTGGATCTTCTTCTTCTCCTTTGGATCTAGCCTCCTTCTTCTCTTCAAAACTTCAAGATTCACACAAGAAATGCACAAATAACCAAGGAAACGATTAGGGTTTGCTAAATGATGCTCTGAGGGTGAAGGGGACAAGTTTGGGGGCTCATAAGGTGGTTTAAATAGGGTGCAAACCCGGGGATTTAGGGTTTCTACATGGCAGGCAGACTCGCCGAGTCCCGAATATGGACTCGCCGAGTCGCCGACTAACACGTGCTCGAAATCTCGTCCCCACTCGACGAGTCGGGCCATAGACTCGTCGAGTCCCTCTCAAAAACTTCTTGATAAATGCCACAGAAGCAACATACCAGGAATGGGGCGTTACATTAAAACAACCATATGATATGTTAAATCAGATTTGTCACTTAGACAACACATGTCAACAAGAGCATCATTTACATCATCAATTAATTCTTCATCATCATATAAAGCGTATGTTTCAATGTATTCATTATCATCAATAATAAAGCTTGCCTTTCATTGTCTATAAAAGGGGAATGACAACTCTCAACAACCACACTTAATTCACTTACTTCACTTAAAGTTGTCACGAAGGGTAAGCTACCTAACTCGACAACCAAATCATAATTAGATGAGCATATGTTGAAATTTATCTCATTAGTAACATTAACATCGGATGATTGATCCTTATTTTTTCGATTGTTAAATTCTTCCACAACCTTCCAATTACTGTTTGGAAAAGGATCATCGAGACAGGACACTTTTTTATTGATGTCGATACTAAACCAATTTTGCTATAAATTTAAGGGAGAACATCCAACTACAATGATTGTATAACTCGCTTTTCAGCTTGTTTAACAATGCATCAAATTTCAAGTCTAAACCAATTCTTTATCCGTCTATATTTTCTTAATGAGAAATTTCGTCAAATAACCATAGATTGGGGGGTGGGGTTAAGAAAATAACCATGAAAATCAAAGGTTTTGTGGAATGATCACAAGATCCGTAGACGGTGCTCTGCGGATTGCCTAAAAGCTTTGCGGAAATAGGAATGCTCTTAGGAATTAAGTTACAGGGTTAATTTAGTAAATTCACAAAAAAAACGACGTGCTTGATTCCTTTGCTTCCTTTGTTGTGGAAATAGGGGTTTTGGGAGAGTTTGATGCGGGGAACACGTAGACGAAGACAGACAACATTGCTGCCGGACCAAGGATCGAACAAACGAGGAAATGGTGAGGCGATTCTGGAAAGTGCACAAGAATTACAAGATGATGTCTTATCCAATGGGTATGGAACTCATGTAAGTGTTATCCTCGTTTTGAAATTGTATGAAATCCTAATTAGCATTAGCAACATCGATTTTTGATGTAAAAATGTGTTATTGAATCAATATTATGTTCTGTAGGGTGTATGTTAGTGAAATATAACACAAAAATATGGATTATGACATTGATAACCGAAGAACAATTCCTCAGAGGACCTTTCTGTGGATCGTAGAGGCCTCTGTGGAATTAATTTTTTTTGAATATGTTGTCAATGTGATTGGGATTTTGATAATAAACCATGTTTGTAAATGTGATTGGGATTGGGTAAATGTGATTACGAATTTTTTATAACTACTTAAAATAACAATGTATTTTAATAAATTTATTTTAATTACATGATGGGTTGGTAGGATCATTTGCATTTTCTTCATTTAGCAATAGATTGATAACCAGATAAGTACAATTTTTTCAACAAGTTAGTTTTTGAAAGTATGATGTTATAACTTGTTATATTTTCCAAGTACATTGTTTTGAATAAATATAAGTACAATGTGTTAACAAGTTAGGTTTTGAAAGTATGATGTTAGAACTTGTTATATTTTCCAAGTACATTGTTTTGAATAAATATAAGTACAATGCCTTAACAAGTTAGTTTAGGTTAAAATTTAAAACTACTTAAAATAACATTGTGGTTTGCTAATTGATGAAATATATGTTTTAAATTGTGTTATCTTTTGCAGCATAGTATGCGAGGATGGCCTGCTGAATTAACTTTTAAAGGGGTGGTGGGCACTGTGTTAAGGTAGTTCATTCTAAAACTAAATAATAGGTAACTCGAATTATTTCGAGAGACACCCTTTGGGATCTTCATTGGTATGCCCACCCCAAATGGTGACCCGATGCTCTTTCATTTGATGATGTTGCATGAGGTTCGTGATGTGCTGGTAGCCAGGGCTGGGAAGTTTCGGTTCGAGTTACAAGGCAGTGGTAGAATATGGTGAAACCGAATTTTGTTTGATTAGCAATTTGAGATTTGGACCTTATGTTGATGTAATCAATACAAAACACAAAACAAAATCTGCATTACATAGTTGGTTGTTCCTAAATTTGAGAAATGAAGATTTACAGCCGAAAGATATAGAAGACTACATAAAAAGGCCAATATTCGAGACTTGTAGTGATGATGATGCGATAACGCTTATGAATATGTTGTTTTTGTTGAGAGGTCTTATAGGACGTGATACAAATACATACATTATGTCTGTAGTGTTTGACCTCGCTGATAATCTATATAATTGGAACAGGTAGTAAATTTACTATTTATTTATAACTACAAGATGATTTATATTAGTTATATTGAGTACGACATGTTTGCGTGGGGTACGTTTTTATGGAGGTATAGTAAAACACAATTACGACTCTGGTTTGGGAAAATCTACAGATATTTACAAGATCAAGCCAATATGGGTCCCGTGAAGACGTTGAAGTATACGGCGATCGGTTTTCACCTCCCGTTTAAGGTTAGTTTTACGTGCAATTAATATTACACATTTTAAAGTGTTTATAATCATCGACAAATCATACATGTTAAAGTTATACTAGGTATGGATTTTAGATACATTTCCAGAAGCTTTGAGGTATGCCCATCCCACCGTAAATGAATTTCCAAGAATGAGGGTATGGAGAATAAAAACACAATTAACTGTCGAGTAATGTTTGCGTATATTAGACGTGTCACTGGTGTAGTTATACATTCCTTATAAAGTTATATATAGTAAAGATTCGATATGTAGTTAAAGTTAATGTTTTTATTTTGCAGGAAAACAACATTCCACGTGTTGTGGAAGCAACGGAATTTGAGATCCAGTTGTCATTCTATTCGCGATATCTGAGTTGGAATTTGGACAGAGTGGAGTCTCCACCGATGCAATAGAGCCCCCCTAAACAACGCTCTCCATCACCTCAACCCTGTCAGTTCCAAGAAGCAGATTACATCATCTCATCCGCTCATGGTCGGGGCGCATAGCACAACACCTCACAAAACAGTAAAATAGATAAGTTAATGGGAGTTGTTAATCATTTGGCAACCACAATAGAGGTTTTTTCAAAGAAAATTGACAAATGGGAAAACGAAAGACAATTTGGTGTGAATCATTTCGATAATGTGGATGGCCATGATGCAACATTTTTTGGTGGTTTGGAGAAAGAGTCACCCGCTACGTATGTGGAGTCACCACCGATTGTTGTTGAAATTAACGATAACACAGTTACACTGGTAAAGGTTACACCGAAAAAGAGGGGAAAGATGAAATCGAAGTATTGTAGGGAGCCTTACGTACATGTTGTTTCAAAACCTTGGGTGATAGTATTTTAAGTGAACTAGACAAAATTTCATATTGGAAGCATTTTCCTGATAGACAGAAACCTAGTTTGGTGGAATTTGTTGAAAGTGAAAACGTCCCGCAACAGGAAGGCGGGAGTAGAGGAGATTATGGAGTATATGTGTGCATTTTCATGGAAATGCTTGCATCGTGGATGGAAGTCGAGACACATCTGCCTACTCGAGATACAAGATTTAATTACCGTAATAGGGTGCCAAAAATTATTTGGGCAACTAGAGGTTGATTGTGTAGTTTTATTACTGTTTTAAGACTAATTGGTTATTTTATGATTATATTAGTGAAGCATTACTAGTAGAGTTAATTTAATAAAATAACTTAAACTCGAAGATAATACATATAACAAACCAAAAACACAAAATAAACGTACACCAACAGTAATTAACTTAAGGGAACTGCAATAGATACTTATCTTTCTCCATTGTTATATAGTCGTCCCTAATTCTTAGTTTATCTTCAAAACGATCATTTTTCCGCCCAAGATCTATCATTTCTGCATCTTTCTTAGCAAGTCATTTTTCAGTCATTTTGATAGTCTTCTGAGTATTTTTTTTATCCATTCTTCATGCTCTTTAATTTTGTTTTTATTAGTTTGCATCATTTCCTCAGTCTCTTTGCACTCTGCCGCAATGCACTCTGCCGCAATGACGTCACGACGTTCAGTGAGAGCCCGAGATGACTCTTTATCTATTTTTTTTGTTCTCCAGCCCATTACAATTGTTGCAAAGTATCATCAAACATATATGGCCCTCTCATGTTTGGTGACTGTGCAAGAAAAGGGTCTATCAAATCACAATAGTAACAATCAACTTTGTTGCACGATCAAATATAGAAATTTGAAGATGAAATCATATTAAAATTCAAAATAAATTGTAACTCTTTACAAAAAAATTCAACAATCATCTATGACAATTTATACACCCTTCAAGTCCGCAGAGAGTTGTCTGTCAGTCCGCAGAGCTGTTGTCAGGAACTGACAAAAACTAAGGTTTAAATTCTTTATTAAAAGGTAAATATTATTAATAAAAAGGTACACTTCATTTATTAAAAGATAACAACGGCAACGGTCAAAGACTAAGGTTAACATTGAACTAAATAGAAACTAACATTAGTTGTGATCCATAAATTACAATTCAAGTAAATTGTCGTGGAGGTAAGACGACAACACTTTCAACTGGTATTTCCCAATGCATAAGGATTGAAATAGGATTCACCGTCTCAGTTTGATAAGCATTTCGATACACCGCAGTAGTTCACTTTAAATTTACCATACGCTTGATTTCTTCAATTTCAAGCATTTGTAGTGATGTTATAGCGTGATCACAAGGTATATTGCATTTTTGCCATTTCCCGCAAGTACAAATCCCACGTTCTAATTGTACAGATTTGGTGGTTAAATACTTACTCACTTCATATCTGTCTCCAACAATATGCCTAACCCTCCAAATAAAGGGTCAAAAGAGCATGAAATTCTCCTGTGAAATTAACTGAAACATAAAATAAATTTATGATGTGATAATGTATAATAACATTTCATTATTACCTCCAAATGCAGCACGTTGAACATACACTCCTTGCGTGGAGTCATGGACCATTTGAATGATTGTTGTTGTTGGTAACTCATGCCCGTTTGTTCTTACTCAATTGACGACATCGAAAATGTCAATGAATTTCACATTGAAATGTACTTTAGGGGAAAAAAGCCTGTACCCATTTTGCAATGGCAATATTTTCAAGCCAGTGAAGATCATTCCTATTCATCTCATTTTGTAAGTTGTTCAAACTCGCATAAAAATTAGTCATGTTATACGTTTTGTATGTCTTCCAGCACAACTGCTCCACAACTGTATTATTTCCGGTGGAAGCCCGTATTTTCTCAGCTATATTTTTACAATAATAGTCATGATATGAATCAGGGTAGACTCTATGGACTGCAAAGTCTATGGAGTCATACATATGGTTTATGAAACCAACTTCCATACTATCACATAAACATTCTTTCAGCCTCCTCATGAACCATACTCATGACTCGTCACCGTTTATGGTTCCCAAAGCAAATGCTATGAGTAGGGTTTCATGATTTCCATCTAAAGCAACCGCAATGTACATGGATGTTATGTAAGTCCCAATTAAAGGTACGTGACCAACGAATATGATTGGTATCATAGACATGAGAAACGTACGAATCTTCAAGAAAATATAAGAATATTAGCCATTTAACAACATCAAATAACAAAAAATTTAGTATAAAGGATTACATACCACGCATCCCAATGCCACAAAACAAAATTGCAAACGATCGTACAAATCTTTCTTAATGCACGTGAAGGTGTTAGGATTGGTTCTTTGCAGATTATGAAAGAAAACCAGTAGGTTGGAGAAACTTTTTTAAACACCTCATTGAATGAACTCATTTTCATGACTTTCCACAACTTCTAAAAATTAAAATGGTTGTCCAATTTAAACAGAATCTGTATTCATTATTCCGCCGAACTATTTATCCGTAGAACTGTTTGGGAATCCATAAAGTTGTTGGTTAGTCTGCATAACTTTTTGGAAATCTGCAGAGTTGTTTGTCATTTCGCAGAGCTGTTTGTGATTCTGCTTAGTTGTTTGTCAGTCCGTGTAGCTATTTCTCAGTCTGTAGAGTTTGTTGTCAGTCCGCAGAGCTATATCTCATTCTGCAGAGCTGTTTGTGATTCCGCTTAGTTGTTTGTCAGTACGTAGAGCTGTTTCTCAGTATGCAGAGCTTGTTGTCAGTCCGCATATTTCTCATTCCGCAAAGCTGTTTATCAGTCCTCAAAGCTGTTTCTCATTCTGCATAGCTGTTTCAACAGTCGTTTTTTCTTATTTAAGTAATGATTTATTCTTCAATAAACTCACACCTTTAATCTGAAATGGCCACTAATGTACTAACCTCTTCAAATGCAGCGACATCGGCCGATGCTCCACGTCCATGGACGACAACAGAGGTGATGGTCCTAACACGCTGTTGTATGAATGTTTACGAGGGTGTAACACCAATAGCTCCCTCACATTTCCTTGTAGGTGATGAATGGACCCGCATAACAGGTTTGTTCAACCATGAGATGGGAGACGGACAACACCGGCTTAAAGAAGATGGTGTTAGTAAGTGGATGGAATTAAAGTAAAAATCACATGGTTCAACCGATGGTATAATTATGTTAAAAATAGGCCATATTTTTACACAGACGATGAAGAAATTTTACAAGTTGTTAAAGAGAATTACATGATGGAGCGTGATGAAAGTGAGTTCGAATATGAGGACGTTTGGAATATGGTTAAAAAAACCAATATTTCATGTAGTTGGTAATGTTTTATGCGTAATGTTTGCTACTGCTTTATCTTATTATTTGTAAGGTTTGTGTTTTCTGTTTCCATGTGTTTGTATTGTTTGTAGTTTGTGTTATGGGGAATAAAGCAGAAAACAAATCAATGTATTTCTATTTGTATTGTTTGTAGTGTTTTCTGTTTCCATGTATTATTACGCAGACGATGAAAACAAAGTAATAAAACCAATTAAATAAAAATAACCTTATACAAAGCAGTACATATAAATAAACTTAAAATAACCAAATACATCTAAATAACCTAATTAAAACCAAGTACATCAAAATAACCTACTACAAAAACATTAAATGTACGGGAGATCTTTTATAAGATTCCAAGGGGCTTCATACTTGAATTCCGACCCATCGCGAATGGATTTGTATTCCTCTTTCGCCGCCTACAAGATCACTTCCTCATCTTCATTCAGTCGTGCTTCATCAATTTTGTTATAAAGATCGCTGAATAATAAAATTTCTGTTTTTACTTCATACCATTTTGTTGTGACAACAACGATGCTACGATAGTTTCCTACAGCGGTTTGAGGATCAGTGTTGTAGGTATAAGTTAAACGGGTCCAAAAACTTGGATCATTCACACCGATGCTCTTGTACACAGTAATATACGCACGAGTTCGACGTTGGATCTCCTCCACGCTCCATGGTTTGGAACCCATTATAAGTGAAAATATAAAGGGTAATTTTTCAGAAAAATAAATCAAAGAAAGGGTGAAAAGTCGATGAACCCATATGCATTCTAAAGTCATTTTATAGTAAAATCCTTACTGATGAAACCATAATTTTTATATAATAAAATATTACTATTGCGGAACAAACACTATTTGATACAGAGTAAATGAAACAGTACTGCGGAATTAACAGTATTTTGCTGCGGAATTGATGAAATAGTAATGCGAAAGTATGCTGGAATACTAGTTTTTTTTGTCTTATAAAAACTTCATAATAAACACATTTTAAAATAAACATCATTCATTCAAATCGAACCACAGAAAGTATGTTCCGTCTTCGTATTTCGTCCATTGGTTTTGTGAGTCTTGCATCCCTTGGTTTTTGGATGCTTGCGTCCCTTGGATTTCCGCCTCCTGCTTCCATTGGTTTTCCATCGCTTGCGTCCCTTCATCTTCTCTCGCCTTTTTCCCACTTCCTGAAGCCCCACTACATTTTCTATTTTTATTTTGCTTCTATATGACAATTTCCTTACACTTCCTTACATTATGTGTTGTACTACGACATCTACTACATCTTCTTATTTTTGGACCTTGTGAGGTGTCACACCCCAAAACCGGAACGGCGGAAACGTTCTGGGGTGGATGATGTCATGTCAAGTATCACAACACATGCATTATAGTAATCAAAGTACAACAAAACATTGTATTAATAGTAATAGTTTTACATGGTTACATTAATACATCAAAGTAATACAAGTAATAGAATAAATACAGCGCGGTACTAAGCTATCTTCATCAACAGCTCCGGGGATGTACCTGTCTAATGCTAACATGAGAATACAAGTTATTTGAAAAGTGAGTATCAACATTTTTACAAATGCTGGTGAGTTCATAAGTATTTAGTGACATTTATCCAAATAACTTTATAAAGTAGTAGTTTAAGTGTTTACTGTGTATTAGAGTTCTTTCCAGAAAATCCTATATTTTATTTTATCAAAGCAGTCTTCTACCAAGACAGGTCAGTGTTATGTGATAAAAAGTAGTTTTCCCTAAATTGCTATCATTATCAAATACTGAATTTGATTATTAGAGAAAGCAAGAGACGTCAGGGAAACAACATATGCCTCAGCAGTGAGGACTGCTGTCTAAGGCAAGGAATCATAGACTCCAGGAGAGTATCGAACAAACGACACGCCTGGTTCAGTCTAACAAATAGAGACTCAGACCCCAGAAGGTACCAAATGAAAGGTACAGCTGGTAAGGTCTAAAACAGTGAATAACAGACCCCAAACAGTATCAAATGAAAGATACGTCTTGCAAGGTCTAAAACAGTGAATACAGTGAATACAGTGAGTACAGTGAATACAGACCCCAGACAGTATCAAGTGAAAGATACGTCTCGTAAGGTCAAAAACAGAGAAAGCAGACCCCAGACAGTATCAAATGAAAGATACGTCTTGTAAGGTCAAAACAGTGTGACTCCGAAATGAATTTCCAGCATACAGTGTAAATTGCTGGTGAAATACCGTTACCTTAAGGCCATGAATTATAAGGCAGCCTGGGATACTCGTAACCATACTGACTAGAGTTCCAGACGCCCTACAAGCGTCTATAAGATGTGACATTTGTCACCCGTTGGCTTGGTAGGCCGGGACTGTAGCTAGCAGTCTGGGTGCGGGGTTGTCAATCCCGTATAGATCTATACACAAGAAGTCCGCTCTCCCTACAGGAGACTCTGGTTACCAACTAGACTACAGTGAAGGCCGTGTCCTGAAGATGCATCCCAAATAGTGGGTAGAGACTTCCAACTAGTGGGTTTCTAATGTAAGTGCTGAACTAGAGGTAGAGACTCTTAACTGAATTGACTGAAGTAAACCCGTATGTCTATGCTTGTGTACATAATATATAAGTAATGAATCAAACGACCTTCGGATGGACATCTGATCCCACCAGACCACATCTCAACGAAGAAAAGGAAATAGGGCGGACAAGCGTTCCTAAGTCCTTTGATCATTATTTATATGCATCTATACAAGCACAGACATACATCTAACTACGACTGAGTGCGTATCAAGTAGAAGTGGTTCTTGTAAAGTAGGAGTGTCTAATATGTGAAGTAGGAGCGGTCGCAAGTGAAGTAGGAGTGTTGAACAAGTGAAGTAGAAGCGGTCGCAAGTGAAGTAAGAGTGTCGAACAAGTGAAGTAAAAGCGGTCGCAAATGAAGTAGGAGTGTCGAACAAGTATAAGCGTATCACGAAGTAGAGACGACTATAAGTGAAGTAAGAGAGTCTATCGGTATAAGCGACTACAAGTATAAGTGAAAACGTTACTAAGTAGGAGTATAAAATAAGTATGAAGCAACAGTATCTAATAAGTAAAAGTATACGTCGTGAAAGAGAAACTTTGATGAAAAACCTTTATATTCGAAGAAAATCACAATTTGTATCCTTTTGTAAAAACATGTTTGAAAACCTTTGGAAATCTTTCATAAATCAATTTAGAATGAATTTATACAAAACAGTATAAGTAAGGGTTTTGAAACGAATGAAAACCTTTTAGAAAACCATTATAGTGTCCTACTTAGTAAAACAGTGTATAGTGTCGTAAAATCTTGTGCATGCGGGTTATCAATCACATGTGATTGATATGATAACTGGCATGTTTAACTTGTATTCCCTCCTATAAAACATGTAAAAACATTTAAAAGGTTCATTCAGGGGTATGAACTCACCTGGTGTAAGTAGGTCCGACGAAGGCGCCGGTTGGGTGCTCGGTGTCACGCAAGGACTCGAACACACACAATGACCTATTTAACATATGATAACATATGTTCACATACAATTAGTATATTAAATACCAATTAAACAAATATACGCACTCAAAGGAGCGGAAAACACTTTAGATAAGTGTTTGGGTGTCCCGGGTAGCGTCTAAGGGTGTATATGGTTAGGGAATGGAGTTTACTCTCCAAGAGTAAACCCCTAACACCATGTTTACGGCCCAGGGACTACTCACCATGAGTTTACGGCCGTAAACTCATGGTGATGGGTTCTAGGGTGTTTTAAGGCTTCTAGCTTGTTCATGGGATTTTTCTAAGTACTTTTCCAAAAAGGCATGAGTGGGTTTAGGGTCTTTAAGGGCACTATAATGGAGTTTACAGCCTAGGGACAACTCCTAAGGGAGTTTACGGCCGTAAACTCTCATCCCTTGAGTTTTGTGAAGTTTCAAGCCCTTATATCACTTCTAGTAATTTATAATGAAGTGTTATGCCATTTTGGGGGATTAAAACCATCATATTGGCACATTTAGAGGTGTTTACGGCCTTGGTACATACCTGGGCCGTAAAATCCTTTTTCCCCTTCATTTTGATGTGTTTAATTGATCCAAACCCAAAGGACAAGCCCCTAATTTATGTCTTAAGCCTTGGTATGAATTTAGGGCACCCTTTAACATGTTTTTATGAGTTTACGGCCCTGGAACTATTTCTTGGGAAGCTTTGGCCGTAAACTCCTAAATGGAGGGTGTTTGACATGTTTAAGGTCCCCAAACTATTTTTAGATGATTCTAGGATTTATTCCAAGGCTATTGGTGGAGTTCTATGGCTTTTAAGCATGTAAAAATGAGTTTACACCCCATGTTTGAGGGGTTTACGGCCCAAGCACATTCCTTGGCCTTAAACTCCTATTTTCTCCTCAAAATTCATGACTAGGGTGTTCTAAGTCCGGATTTGCAAGCCATAAGGTCGTATCTAAGTCCCAATGTTGGTTTGGAGGGGTTAAATTGCTTAAAAAACCACTTATTAAGTGTTTACGGCCCAAGCATGCTCCTTGGCCGTAAACACATGTTCCAAGTCCAATTATATGATATAAACACGAATCATAATGTTTAGAGTAAGCTAGGGTAAGCGGACTTACAATTTGGAAGCGTTTGGTTGCGGATTTGGGGCGAAAACGGGTCTAGAGAGAGAGTATAGAGAGAGAGGGTGGAAAGAGTTCAAATGGAGTTTACTCCCCCTTATATATGGGTGGGAGTTGGAGCTCAGTGGAATTTTACCCGATACTGCCGTTAAACGGGGCTTTTGGTCGCACCCGATTTAGAGGTCGTAATAATAAAACTTAACACTTTCCAAATAAATGGAAATGTGTAATGTGTGTTTTTATTCCCTTTTATCACGACTTAACGGCCTATTAAATAATAAACAACTGAAATGTTTATTTAATTGACGATCTCTAATTAACGGAACCTTTATAAACTGGAATATTCCGTTAACGGTAATGGGGAAAAGGTAACGGGACAACTTGGGTTGTCACATCATCCCCCCGTTAGAGGGAATTTCGTCCCGAAATTCAGGTCTAGGCAAGGAAGTAGGTATGAATGGCCAAGTAGGGGTAAGGGAGTACTTCCTATACGGTTGTCCTCGCATTCCCAAGTGACCTTTAGTCTGTGTTTGTCATTCCGACAGACCTTCACGTACGGGATGCGGATTCCGTCTAGTGTAGCTAGTGGGTTCCGACTGGTTTATCTATGAAGTCAAGGTTCTCAATGGATTCTATCAAGATGAGTGAAGTACGAAGAGTGATGTCGGGAATTCACATATCAAGTCTAAGAAGTGGATCGATCGGGTGTGAATCTTGTGGTATATCTGAAGGTAGTAGCGGCCTGAATAGGGTTGGACCAAATCTCCATGGGGATTCTCATATGGTCCTAAGCTCTCGGAATGGTAGAGATTTTCAGTACTCAGAACATAGTGTACTTCTATGGCAAGATCATTACTGGCGTGATTGCCATTCCGAAGTTCCTAATGTTCTCACTCGTACTGTGTGTGTAGTCCTTCGGGTTGGTTCTTAGGAATCTCGAGTGGTCTTTGGTTTCGTGTTTTCTGTCAACTGGCTGATAGAGACTTTCTAGGTCATCGGATGGGTTGCGTATCCGTGGATATCTGTCTGCTGTAGAGTGTCTATCTCAAGCTTGTGCAAAATGGACCTGCACTAACGAAGCTTGAGACGCGGAAACCCTGGAGGTCGGGAAGATAGGGTTTCACCAGACGAGTGTCGAACTATCTCTGGTGGTGGTTCTACTATCTCTGTGTAAGATAGTATTCGTGGAACACCTAATAGTCCAATTAACCTCTAAGACTTTGGTTTGATCTAGTGCGGAAAGCGCAGGCTCCTACATAATCCCTCGACTAACACTAAGGCTAGTGTCAAGTCTATAATCTCTTCGGGATTCGGGACTTAAGGCTGCACGCAACTACTTTCGCACTTTGATCGAGTATTCTTGGCTGCGGAGGTTATCCTGTGGTTCTCGGTATCCTAGTGTTCACTTCAGAGAATGAATTCTATCGTCTACGGGGCGACGACGATTTCCTCCATACGAGAGGGTGGAGGGTGATAGGCACTGCTCGTCTATAACTGGGCGGACGAAGTGCCTGAGTAGTGCGAGCATATACTGCAACTACTCTTCCAAAGGTTCTGAGTTTCCTCGGTCTAGGTCAATTCTAGTGAGTATAGGGTCTCATTGCTCGGAGCTTTAATAGCTCAACCTGCAGCGATTTTCTTGACTCCGGTTCCTATGTCATTGAATAGGGTGAAAGTGTTTTGCGAAGAGGTTCGTAGTAGAGCTCATGCTTGGCTTAACCACCAGTACTTGGTGTATGCAAGTAGTATAAAATTGAGGTCGGCAGGATGTTCAGCTGTGCGACTCCACCCCAAACCCACAACCCAACGAGGAACAGGGAGTAGGGAGGAAACACACACCTTAAATCTTTTTTATCTCAATTATATGCCACCTTTATGCATATACCTGGTTATAGTGGTCAGTCTCATGAGTTCTGTTCTCTGGATTCACGAACCTGATGTGTGAGGTGCGAAGGGTCTTTCTAGGGATTCTTCTGAGTATGATGGTTGTCGTCTTCTGGAGTATCTGCAGTGTCGTTCACTTCGGTGTTCATCTGACTACAAGGGGTCGGTCAACAGCGCGGGGTACCCTCTCTTGGGTACTTCGGAAGGTTTGAGATAAGAGGGACGATTGACGGATCGCATTAGGTTTGATTATTTGTGTTAGGTTTAGGTTCGGGAGAACCTTTATTTTGCCGACATGGCTATGGAGAAAGTTCTTTTTACATAGCACTAAGAATGTACACATGGTTGCACGAAGTCAAACCATGATCAATAGAGTCGTCGAAGTTGGCACACTTCGACATGATATATAATGAAGATCGATAGAGTCATGTGCCGAACAGGCACACAAGTTCTAGGCGTCTCGGGTTTCGTCCTATGTATCACTACCGCGAATACTTGGACCGATAGAGTCGACGCGGAACTATAGAGAGTTCTAAGTGTTTCCGAATAGAGTACCTTTTCATGAGTGGATTCTCACGAGGCATTTCTATAATCGCCTCACATATACTAGTCATGTATATTTAAGGTGGGGAGGACTGTTGACTGAGCGACCCCGCCCTAAATCCACAACCAAACGAGGAACAGGAAATGAGGCGGCATTCGCTCACTCTAGGTCTGTCCATCTTAAATATACATGGCCGTAACGTATATGTTTAGCCATTATAGTTTTACCTGATGAATTTTTAAATCTTATAACAGTGCTGCGACTTTCGCCTTACTGGGAAGAATTTACATTTTGAATTAATCTTTTAATGTATTTAGTTTAGTTATCTGAGATCGAGAGACGTACCAAAATCTACCGAGTTCCTTGATGCTTCTCCCTAAGCATTAGAGTTAGACTCCTCCTGTGCCTTTGTCTTTCCCTTCGGTTGGGCAGTCCTTCTTAAAGTGTCCCATTTCACCACATATACGACAAACTGGATTTGTCGTCACATTGGTGATTGATGCAATACGCTCCACTGGAGTTCTGCATACACGAGCCGTATGCCCCTTCATGTTGCACCTAGCACATAAGAGTTCCCGGCAGGCACCATGATGATGGTAGCTGCACTTGCTGCAGTGGGGAAGGTCTCCTAGGTACGGTCTTCTTGGAGTCGGGAGGGAAGGATTGACAGGGGTATAGAATGCCTCAGCTCGTTGCCCTTCGGAAGGTCCTTGAGCTGAGGTACTTCCCTCCTCAATCTTGAGTTTTCTCTTTAGTGGGTTTGAGTGAGGTTCTTGGGTGGCTGAGTATGGAAGTGTTGGTTGTTGTTGTCCATTGCCAGGATTGGAAATCCCGACAGGGCCCTTGCTAACATTGGCGGTGTTAGCATTCAGGTGAGCCATGACAGCTGTTACGGCTGCTGAGACTACAGCTTGGAACGTAGCTTCATCGAATAAGAGAGTAGGTTTCTTGCTTGTGGATTGGCTACGCTTCTTCGGTGGCATGATTTTCCTATACGGAAAGGAATACAAGGTAATGAGAGACGATGGTTAACCCTGGACATTTCTGTCCTGCACGTATTAGGCATAAATTTTCCCGTGCCTCAGGTACTGGTCGTCTGAGTGTCGACCTACATCCCTATGATGTAGTCCTGGTAATCGAAGTGGGTGTATGAGTATCGGAAAAAGGCCATAAAATGCGAGTCGTTCCTACTAAGTTGCCTTTTATACTGGGAAATGTTTCACTCTCCGGCCTGGAGAGATTTAAGAACGGTTCGGAACGAAACTGCGGAAAGAGAGGCTCATGAAAGCTCATGGCTAAGCACTCTCAATAAAGGTGCGGGGATCCGCCCTAATCGTGTATCTGGCAACGGGAATCGACGATTTACCTAACACATAGCGTGAGTAGTGTAACCACTAACTCACTAATTTGCATTATTTTAAGGGTTTATTAGAGTGACGAACACGAGGAAAAGACAATTCCCGGGTTCCATGTACTAGCTCCCTCGGTCTGCCTCGTATCTTTGACTGGAATCGGCGTTGGTTTCCTTCGGGTAGTTACCTAAGGTTCTTTTCTGGTGAAGACATATTGAATTTCTACTCCGCCTTCCTTCTGATTCCAACTCTGGGTGTCACCACTTCATGATGGATGACTGGGAATCTCCGAAGTTTAGGCGAATCTCTCACCGATGTCCCTAAAAGAATATAGGCACCTGGTGAATTCAATAGTCTCGACCCAGTTCATTTATTTCCGAACAGGAAATCTTCTCAATGAACCTTCTCTGGGTCTGTATCAACTCATCTGCCGAGCACTGAAGTGGATAGGGTTGTCTGCAGGGTTCGTGCGAGAATGGAAATGTCTAAAGAATCCTAAGAGATTATTAACATTTCACTGTATGATCCATATCGAGTCCTGCTACGATTACACAGGGTATACAAATCATATATAACTTAGATCCGACAGGCCTTCGAATATGTGATACTACTCTAGAACCACATCCCAACGAGGAAAAGGAAATAGAGCGAAACCACACATTCTTAGCCTATGGGATCCTTATTATATATAACCTTGGGAGTACACCCTCTGTAGTTGTAGGTATATCAATAAGGGTCTTTTTAGTTATGCACGCAAGGTTGTTTATGGATTCTAAAATACCCCTATGGTATTTTAATTCTTGTTTAATTCTTATCTTCTGAGTTTCATTTTGGGATTAGTGTGGATCTTTTAGTGTTCTAAAATACTCCTATAGTATTTTAACTTTATGTTTGGCTCTAGCAATCCTAGTTGGTAAGTTTTAGACCTGTTGCAACACCACTATCACTCCCAAGCACACGTTCATCGCATCTCGAATAAATGTAGTTGATCAGGTTACATTTATTCCAGCTTACGATTACATAACTGCCCAGGTTTGACTGTGGTGCTCACATCCGAAGACTTTTATTATTGTTCTTCTTGTGATACTTGTGTTCGAGTGTTTAGATTCTGGATGTTGTTATACTTTGGTAAAATATGGTTATATTTTAAAGTATAATTCTTGGTCAGAGTGTTTTATCCCTTTGTGTTTATAGGTTGTATATCTTTTATGAATTGATATACTTAGCTCACTATAAACAATGCTCTGATACCAATCTGTCACACCCCAAAACCGGAACGGCGGAAACGTTCTGGGGTGGATGACGTCATGTCAAGTATCACAACACATGCATTATAGTAATCAAAGTACAACAAAACATTGCATTAATAGTAATAGTTTTACATGGTTACATTAATACATCACACTAATACAAGTAATAGAATAAATACAGCGCGGTACTAAGCTATCTTCATCAACAGCTCCGGGGATGTACCTGTCTAATGCTAACCTGAGAATACAAGTTATTTGAAAAGCGAGTATTAGCATTTTTACAAATGCTGGTGAGTTCATAAGTATTTAGTGACATTTATCCAGATAACTTTATAAAGTAGTAGTTTAAGTGTTTACTATGTATTAGAGTTCTTTCTAGAAAATCCTATATTTTCTTTTATCAAAGCAGTCTTCTACCAAGACAGGTCAGTGTTATGTGATAAAAAGTAGTTTTCCCTAAATTGCTATCATTATCAAATACTGAATTTGATTATTAGAGAAAGCAAGAGACGTCAGGGAAACAACATATGCCTCAGCAGTGAGGACTGCTGTCTAAGGCAAGGAATCATAGACTCCAGGAGAGTATCGAACAAACGACACGCCTGGTTCAGTCTAACAAATAGAGACTCAGACCCCAGAAGGTACCAAATGAAAGGTACAGCTGGTAAGGTCTAAAACAGTGAATAACAGACCCCAAACAGTATCAAATGAAAGATACGTCTTGCAAGGTCTAAAACAGTGAATACAGTGAATACAGTGAGTACAGTGAATACAGACCCCAGACAGTATCAAGTGAAAGATACGTCTCGTAAGGTCAAAAACAGAGAAAGCAGACCCCAGACAGTATCAAATGAAAGATACGTCTTGTAAGGTCAAAACAGTGTGACTCCGAAATGAATTTCCAGCATACAGTGTAAATTGCTGGTGAAATACCGTTACCTTAAGGCCATGAATTATAAGGCAGCCTGGGATACTCGTAACCATACTGACTAGAGTTCCAGACGCCCTACAAGCGTCTATAAGATGTGACATTTGTCACCCGTTGGCTTGGTAGGCCGGGACTGTAGCTAGCAGTCTGGGTACGGGGTTGTCAATCCCGTATAGATCTATACACAAGAAGTCCGCTCTCCCTACAGGAGACTCTGGTTACCAACTAGACTACGGAGAAGGTCGTGTCCTGAAGATGCATCCCAAATAGTGGGTAGAGACTTCCAACTAGTGGGTTTCTAATGTAAGTGCTGAACTAGAGGTAGAGACTCTTAACTGAATTGACTGAAGTAAACCCGTATGTCTATGCTTGTGTACATAATATATAAGTAATGAATCAAACGACCTTCGGATGGACATCCGATCCCACCAGACCACATCTCAACGAAGAAAAGGAAATAGGGCGGACAAGCGTTCCTAAGTCCTTTGATCATTATTTATATGCATCTATACAAGCACAGACATACATCTAAGTACGACTGAGTGCGTATCAAGTAGAAGTGGTTCTTGTGAAGTAGGAGTGTCTAATATGTGAAGTAGGAGCGGTCGCAAGTGAAGTAGGAGTGTCGAACAAGTGAAGTAGAAGCGGTCGCAAGTGAAGTAGGAGTGTCGAACAAGTGAAGTAAAAGCGGTCGCAAGTGAAGTAGGAGTGTCGAACAAGTATAAGCGTATCATGAAGTAGAGACGACTATAAGTGAAGTAAGAGAGTCTATCGGTATAAGCGACTACAAGTATAAGTGAAAACGTTACTAAGTAGGAGTATAAAATAAGTATGAAGCAACAGTATCTAATAAGTAAAAGTATACGTCGTGAAAGAGAAACTTTGATGAAAAACCTTTATATTCGGAGAAAATCACAATTTGTATCCTTTTGTAAAAACATGTTTGAAAACCTTTGGAAATCTTTCATAAATCAATTTAGAATGAATTTATACAAAACAGTATAAGTAAGGGTTTTGAAACAAATGAAAACCTTTTAGAAAACCATTATAGTGTCCTACTTAGTAAAACAGTGTACAGTGTCGTAAAATCTTGTGCATGCGGGTTATCAATCACATGTGATTGATATGATAACTGGCATGTTTAACTTGTATTCCCCCCTATAAAACATGTAAAAACATTTAAAAGGTTCATTCAGGGGTATGAACTCACCTGGTGTAAGTAGGTCCGACGAAGGCGCCGGTTGGGTGCTCGGTGTCACGCAAGGACTCGAACACACACAATGACCTATTTAACATATGATAACATATGTTCACATACAATTAGTATATTAAATATCAATTAAACAAATATACGCACTCAAAGGAGCGGAAAACACTTTAGATAAGTGTTTGGGTGTCCCGGGTAGCGTCTAAGGGTGTATATGGTTAGGGAATGGAGTTTACTCTCCAAGAGTAAACCCCTAACACCATGTTTACGGCCCAGGGACTACTCACCATGATTTTACGGCCGTAAACTCATGGTGATGGGTTCTAGGGTGTTTTAAGGCTTCTAGCTTGTTCATGGGATTTTTCTAAGTACTTTTCCAAAAAGGCATGAGTGGGTTTAGGGTCTTTAAGGGCACTATAATGGAGTTTACAGCCTAGGGACAACTCCTAAGGGAGTTTACGGCCGTAAACTCTCATCCCTTGAGTTTTGTGAAGTTTCAAGCCCTTATATCACTTCTAGTAATTTATAATGAAGTGTTATGCCATTTTGGGGGATTAAAACCATCATATTGGCACATTTAGAGGTGTTTACGGCCTTGGTACATACCTGGGCCGTAAAATCCTTTTTCCCCTTCATTTTGATGTGTTTAATTGATCCAAACCCAAAGGACAAGCCCCTAATTTATGTCTTAAGCCTTGGTATGAATTTAGGGCACCCTTTAACATGTTTTTATGAGTTTACGGCCCTGGAACTATTTCTTGGGAAGCTTTGGCCGTAAACTCCTAAATGGAGGGTGTTTGACATGTTTAAGGTCCCCAAACTATTTTTAGATGATTCTAGGATTTATTCCAAGGCTATTGGTGGAGTTCTATGGCTTTTAAGCATGTAAAAATGAGTTTACACCCCATGTTTGAGGGGTTTACGGCCCAAGCACATTCCTTGGCCTTAAACTCCTATTTTCTCCTCAAAATTCATGACTAGGGTGTTCTAAGTCCGGATTTGCAAGCCATAAGGTCGTATCTAAGTCCCAATGTTGGTTTGGAGGGGTTAAATTGCTTAAAAAACCACTTATTAAGTGTTTACGGCCCAAGCATGCTCCTTGGCCGTAAACACATGTTCCAAGTCCAATTATATGATATAAACACGAATCATAATGTTTAGAGTAAGCTAGGGTAAGCGGACTTACAATTTGGAAGCGTTTGGTTGCGGATTTGGGGCGAAAACGGGTCTAGAGAGAGAGTATAGAGAGAGAGGGTGGAAAGAGTTCAAATGGAGTTTACTCCCCCTTATATATGGGTGGGAGTTGGAGCTCAGTGGAATTTTACCTGATACTGCCGTTAAACGGGGCTTTTGGTCGCACCCGATTTAGGGGTCGTAATAATAAAACTTAACACTTTCCAAATAAATGGAAATGTGTAATGTGTGTTTTTATTCCCTTTTATCACGACTTAACGGCCTATTAAATAATAAACAACTGAAATGTTTATTTAATTGACGATCTCTAATTAACGGAACCTTTATAAACTGGAATATTCCGTTAACGGTAATGGGGAAAAGGTAACGGGACAACTTGGGTTGTCACATCATCCCCCCGTTAGAGGGAATTTCGTCCCGAAATTCAGGTCTAGGCAAGGAAGTAGGTATGAATGGCCAAGTAGGGGTAAGGGAGTACTTCCTATACGGTTGTCCTCGCATTCCCAAGTGACCTTTAGTCTGTGTTTGTCATTCCGACAGACCTTCACGTACGGGATGCGGATTCCGTCTAGTGTAGCTAGTGGGTTCCGACTGGTTTATCTATGAAGTCAAGGTTCTCAATGGATTCTATCAAGATGAGTGAAGTACGAAGAGTGATGTCAGGAATTCACATATCAAGTCTAAGAAGTGGATCGATCGGGTGTGAATCTTGTGGTATATCCGAAGGTAGTAGCGGCCTGAATAGGGTTGGACCAAATCTCCATGGGGATTCTCATATGGTCCTAAGCTCTCGGAATGGTAGAGATTTTCAGTACTCAGAACATAGTGTACTTCTATGGCAAGATCATTACTGGCGTGATTGCCATTCCGAAGTTCCTAATGTTCTCACTCGTACTGTGTGTGTAGTCCTTCGGGTTGGTTCTTAGGAATCTCGAGTGGTCTTTGGTTTCGTGTTTTCTGTCAACTGGCTGATAGAGACTTTCTAGGTCATCGGATGGGTTGCGTATCCGTGGATATCTGTCTGCTGTAGAGTGTCTATCTCAAGCTTGTGCAAAATGGACCTGCACTAACGAAGCTTGAGACGCGGAAACCCTGGAGGTCGGGAAGATAGGGTTTCACCAGACGAGTGTCGAACTATCTCTGGTGGTGGTTCTACTATCTCTGTGTAAGATAGTATTCGTGGAACACCTAATAGTCCAATTAACCTCTAAGACTTTGGTTTGATCTAGTGCGGAAAGCGCAGGCTCCTGCATAATCCCTCGACTAACACTAAGGCTAGTGTCAAGTCTATAATCTCTTCGGGATTCGGGACTTAAGGCTGCACGCAACTACTTTCGCACTTTGATCGAGTATTCATGGCTGCGGAGGTTATCCTGTGGTTCTCGGTATCCTAGTGTTCACTTCAGAGAATGAATTCTATCGTCTACGGGGCGACGACAATTTCCTCCATATGAGAGGGTGGAGGGTGATAGGCACTGCTCGTCTATAACTGGGCGGACGAAGTGCCTGAGTAGTGCGAGCATATACTGCAACTACTCTTCCAAAGGTTCTGAGTTTCCTCGGTCTAGGTCAATTCTAGTGAGTATAGGGTCTCATTGCTCGGAGCTTTAATAGCTCAACCTGCAGCGATTTTCGTGGCTCCGGTTCCTATGTCATTGAATAGGGTGAAAGTGTTTTGCGAAGAGGTTCGTAGTAGAGCTCATGCTTGGCTTAACCACCAGTACTTGGTGTATGCAAGTAGTATAAAATTGAGGTCGGCAGGATGTTCAGCTGTGCGACTCCACCCCAAACCCACAACCCAACGAGGAACAGGGAGTAGGGAGGAAACACACACCTTAAATCTTTTTTATCTCAATTATATGCCACCTTTATGCATATACCTGGTTATAGTGGTCAGTCTCATGAGTTCTGTTCTCTGGATTCACGAACCTGATGTGTGAGGTGCGAAGGGTCTTTCTAGGGATTCTTCTGAGTATGATGGTTGTCGTCTTCTGGAGTATCTGCAGTGTCGTTCACTTCGGTGTTCATCTGACTACAAGGGGTCGGTCAAACAGCGCGGGGTACCCTCTCTTGGGTACTTCGGAAGGTTTGAGATAAGAGGGACGATTGACGGATCGCATTAGGTTTGATTATTTGTGTTAGGTTTAGGTTCGGGAGAACCTTTATTTTGCCGACATGGCTATGGAGAAAGTTCTTTTTACACAGCACTAAGAATGTACACATGGTTGCACGAAGTCAAACCATGATCAATAGAGTCGTCGAAGTTGGCACACTTCGACATGATATATAATGAAGATCGATAGAGTCATGTGCCGAACAGGCACACAAGTTCTAGGCGTCTCGGGTTTCGTCCTATGTATCACTACCGCGAATACTTGGACCGATAGAGTCGACGCGGAACTATAGAGAGTTCTAAGTGTTTCCGAATAGAGTACCTTTTCATGAGTGGATTCTCACGAGGCATTTCTATAATCGCCTCACATATACTAGTCATGTATATTTAAGGTGGGGAGGACTGTTGACTGAGCGACCCCGCCCTAAATCCACAACCAAACGAGGAACAGGAAATGAGGCGGCATTCGCTCACTCTAGGTCTGTCCATCTTAAATATACATGGCCGTAACGTATATGTTTAGCCATTATAGTTTTACCTGATGAATTTTTAAATCTTATAACAGTGCTGCGACTTTCGCCTTACTGGGAAGAATTTACATTTTGAATTAATCTTTTAATGTATTTAGTTTAGTTATCTGAGATCGAGAGACGTACCAAAATCTACCGAGTTCCTTGATGCTTCTCCCTAAGCATTAGAGTTAGACTCCTCCTGTGCCTTTGTCTTTCCCTTCGGTTGGGCAGTCCTTCTTAAAGTGTCCCATTTCACCACATATACGACAAACTGGATTTGTCGTCACATTGGTGATTGATGCAATACGCTCCACTGGAGTTCTGCATACACGAGCCGTATGCCCCTTCATGTTGCACCTAGCACATAAGAGTTCCCGGCAGGCACCATGATGATGGTAGCTGCACTTGCTGCAGTGGGGAAGGTCTCCTAGGTACGGTCTTCTTGGAGTCGGGAGGGAAGGATTGACAGGGGTATAGAATGCCTCAACTCGTTGCCCTTCGGAAGGTCCTTGAGCTGAGGTACTTCCCTCCTCAATCTTGAGTTTTCTCTTTAGTGGGTTTGAGTGAGGTTCTTGGGTGGCTGAGTATGGAAGTGTTGGTTGTTGTTGTCCATTGCCAGGATTGGAAATCCCGACAGGGCCCTTGCTAACATTGGCGGTGTTAGCATTCAGGTGAGCCATGACAGCTGTTACGGCTGCTGAGACTGCAGCTTGGAACGTAGCTTCATCGAATAAGAGAGTAGGTTTCTTGCTTGTGGATTGGTTACGCTTCTTCGGTGGCATGATTTTCCTATACGGAAAGGAATACAAGGTAATGAGAGACGATGGTTAACCCTGGACATTTCTGTCCCGCACGTATTAGGCATAAATTTTCCCGTGCCTCAGGTACTGGTCGTCTGAGTGTCGACGTACATCCCTATGATGTAGTCCTGGTAATCGAAGTGGGTGTATGAGTATCGGAAAAAGGCCATAAAATGCGAGTCGTTCCTACTAAGTTGCCTTTTATACTGGGAAATGTTTCACTCTCCGGCCTGGAGAGATTTGAGAACGGTTTGGAACGAAACTGCGGAAAGAGAGGCTCATGAAAGCTCATGGCTAAGCACTCTCAATAAAGGTGCGGGGATCCGCCCTAATCGTGTATCTGGCAACGGGAATCGACGATTAACCTAACACATAGCGTGAGTAGTGTAACCACTAACTCACTAATTTGCATTATTTTAAGGGTTTATTAGAGTGACGAACACGAGGAAAAGACAATTCCCGGGTTCCATGTACTAGCTCCCTCGGTCTGCCTCGTATCTTTGACTGGAATCGGCGTTGGTTTCCTTCGGGTAGTTACCTAAGGTTCTTTTCTGGTGAAGACATATTGAATTTCTACTCCGCCTTCCTTCTGATTCCAACTCTGGGTGTCACCACTTCATGATGGATGACTGGGAATCTCCGAAGTTTAGGCGAATCTCTCACCGATGTCCCTAAAAGAATATAGGCACCTGGTGAATTCAATAGTCTCGACCCAGTTCATTTATTTCCGAACAGGAAATCTTCTCAATGAACCTTCTCTGGGTCTGTATCAACTCATCTGCCGAGCACTGAAGTGGATAGGGTTGTCTGCAGGGTTCGTGCGAGAATGGAAATGTCTAAAGAATCCTAAGAGATTATTAACATTTCACTGTATGATCCATATCGAGTCCTGCTACGATTACACAGGGTATACAAATCATATATAACTTAGATCCGACAGGCCTTCGAATATGTGATACTACTCTAGAACCACATCCCAACGAGGAAAAGGAAATAGAGCGAAACCACACATTCTTAGCCTATGGGATCCTTATTATATATAACCTTGGGAGTACACCCTCTGTAGTTGTAGGTATATCAATAAGGGTCTTTTTAGTTATGCACGCAAGGTTGTTTATGGATTCTAAAATACCCCTATGGTATTTTAATTCTTGTTTAATTCTTATCTTCTGAGTTTCATTTTGGGATTAGTGTGGATCTTTTAGTGTTCTAAAATACTCCTATAGTATTTTAACTTTATGTTTGGCTCTAGCAATCCTAGTTGGTAAGTTTTAGACCTGTTGCAACACCACTATCACTCCCAAGCACACGTTCATCGCATCTCGAATAAATGTAGTTGATCAGGTTACATTTATTCCAGCTTACGATTACATAACTGCCCAGGTTTGACTGTAGTGCTCACATCCGAAGACTTTTATTATTGTTCTTCTTGTGATACTTGTGTTCGAGTGTTTAGATTCTGGATGTTGTTATACTTTGGTAAAATATGGTTATATTTTAAAGTATAATTCTTGGTCAGAGTGTTTTATCCCTTTGTGTTTATAGGTTGTATATCTTTTATGAATTGATATACTTAGCTCACTATAAACAATGCTCTGATACCAATCTGTCACACCCCAAAACCGGAACGGCGGAAACGTTCTGGGGTGGATGACGTCATGTCAAGTATCACAACACATGCATTATAGTAATCAAAGTACAACAAAACATTGCATTAATAGTAATATTTTTACATGGTTACATTAATACATCAAAGTAATACAAGTAATAGAATAAATACAGCGCGGTACTAAGCTATCTTCATCAACAGCTCCGGGGATGTACCTGTCTAATGCTAACCTGAGAATACAAGTTATTTGAAAAGCGAGTATTAGCATTTTTACAAATGCTGGTGAGTTCATAAGTATTTAGTGACATTTATCCAGATAACTTTATAAAGTAGTAGTTTAAGTGTTTACTATGTATTAGAGTTCTTTCTAGAAAATCCTATATTTTCTTTTATCAAAGCAGTCTTCTACCAAGACAGGTCAGTGTTATGTGATAAAAAGTAGTTTTCCCTAAATTGCTATCATTATCAAATACTGAATTTGATTATTAGAGAAAGCAAGAGACGTCAGGGAAACAACATATGCCTCAGCAGTGAGGACTGCTGTCTAAGGCAAGGAATCATAGACTCCAGGAGAGTATCGAACAAACAACACGCCTGGTTCAGTCTAACAAATAGAGACTCAGACCCCAGAAGGTACCAAATGAAAGGTACAGCTGGTAAGGTCTAAAACAGTGAATAACAGACCCCAAATAGTATCAAATGAAAGATACGTCTTGCAAGGTCTAAAACAGTGAATACAGTGAATACAGACCCCAGACAGTATCAAGTGAAAGATACGTCTCGTAAGGTCAAAAACAGAGAAAGCAGACCCCAGACAGTATCAAATGAAAGATACGTCTTGTAAGGTCAAAACAGTGTGACTCCGAAATGAATTTCCAGCATACAGTGTAAATTTCTGGTGAAATACCGTTACCTTAAGGCCATGAATTATAAGGCAGCCTGGGATACTCGTAACCATACTGACTAGAGTTCCAGACGCCCTACAAGCGTCTATAAGATGTGACATTTTCACCCGTTGGCTTGGTAGGCCGGGACTGTAGCTAGCAGTCTGGGTACGGGGTTGTCAATCCCGTATAGATCTATACACAAGAAGTCCGCTCTCCCTACAGGAGACTCTGGTTACCAACTAGACTACGGAGAAGGCCGTGTCCGGAAGATGCATCCCAAATAGTGGGTAGAGACTTCCAACTAGTGGGTTTCTAATGTAAGTGCTGAACTAGAGGTAGAGACTCTTAACTGAATTGACTGAAGTAAACCCGTATGTCTATGCTTGTGTACATAATATATAAGTAATGAATCAAACGACCTTCGGATGGACATCCGATCCCACCAGACCACATCTCAACGAAGAAAAGGAAATAGGGCGGACAAGCGTTCCTAAGTCCTTTGATCATTATTTATATGCATCTATACAAGCACAGACATACATCTAACTACGACTGAGTGCGTATCAAGTAGAAGTGGTTCTTGTGAAGTAGGAGTGTCTAATATGTGAAGTAGGAGCGGTCGCAAGTGAAGTAGGAGTGTCGAACAAGTGAAGTAGAAGCGGTCGCAAGTGAAGTAGGAGTGTCGAACAAGTGAAGTAAAAGCGGTCGCAAGTGAAGTAGGAGTGTCGAACAAGTATAAGCGTATCATGAAGTAGAGACGACTATAAGTGAAGTAAGAGAGTCTATCGGTATAAGCGACTACAAGTATAAGTGAAAACGTTACTAAGTAGGAGTATAAAATAAGTATGAAGCAACAGTATCTAATAAGTAAAAGTATACGTCGTGAAAGAGAAACTTTGATGAAAAACCTTTATATTCGGAGAAAATCACAATTTGTATCCTTTTGTAAAAACATGTTTGAAAACCTTTGGAAATCTTTCATAAATCAATTTAGAATGAATTTATACAAAACAGTATAAGTAAGGGTTTTGAAACAAATGAAAACCTTTTAGAAAACCATTATAGTGTCCTACTTAGTAAAACAGTGTACAGTGTCGTAAAATCTTGTGCATGCGGGTTATCAATCACATGTGATTGATATGATAACTGGCATGTTTAACTTGTATTCCCCCCTATAAAACATGTAAAAACATTTAAAAGGTTCATTCAGGGGTATGAACTCACCTGGTGTAAGTAGGTCCGACGAAGGCGCCGGTTGGGTGCTCGGTGTCACGCAAGGACTCGAACACACACAATGACCTATTTAACATATGATAACATATGTTCACATACAATTAGTATATTAAATACCAATTAAACAAATATACGCACTCAAAGGAGCGGAAAACACTTTAGATAAGTGTTTGGGTGTCCCGGGTAGCGTCTAAGGGTGTATATGGTTAGGGAATGGAGTTTACTCTCCAAGAGTAAACCCCTAACACCATGTTTACGGCCCAGGGACTACTCACCATGAGTTTATGGCCGTAAACTCATCGTGATGGGTTCTAGGGTGTTTTAAGGCTTCTAGCTTGTTCATGGGATTTTTCTAAGTACTTTTCCAAAAAGGCATGAGTGGGTTTAGGGTCTTTAAGGGCACTATAATGGAGTTTACAGCCTAGGGACAACTCCTAAGGGAGTTTACGGCCGTAAACTCTCATCCCTTGAGTTTTGTGAAGTTTCAAGCCCTTATATCACTTCTAGTAATTTATAATGAAGTGTTATGCCATTTTGGGGGATTAAAACCATCATATTGGCACATTTAGAGGTGTTTACGGCGTTGGTACATACCTGGGCCGTAAACTCCTTTTTCCCCTTCATTTTGATGTGTTTAATTGATCCAAACCCAAAGGACAAGCCCCTAATTTATGTCTTAAGCCTTGGTATGAATTTAGGGCACCCTTTAACATGTTTTTATGAGTTTACGGCCCTGGAACTATTTCTTGGGAAGCTTTGGCCGTAAACTCCTAAATGGAGGGTGTTTGACATGTTTAAGGTCCCCAAACTATTTTTAGATGACTCTAGGATTTATTCCAAGGCTATTGGTGGAGTTCTATGGCTTTTAAGCATGTAAAAATGAGTTTACACCCCATGTTTGAGGGGTTTACGGCCCAAGCACATTCCTTGGCCGTAAACTCCTATTTGCTCCTCAAAATTCATGACTAGGGTGTTCTAAGTCCGGATTTGCAAGCCATAAGGTCGTATCTAAGTCCCAATGTTGGTTTGGAGGGGTTAAATTGCTTAAAAAACCACTTATTAAGTGTTTACGGCCCAAGCATGCTCCTTGGCCGTAAACACATGTTCCAAGTCCAATTCTATGCTATAAACACAAATCATAATGTTTAGAGTAAGTTAGGGTAAGCGGACTTACAATTTGGAAGCGTTTGGTTGCGGATTTGGGGCGAAAACGGGTCTAGAGAGAGAGTATAGAGAGAGAGAGGGTGGAAAGAGCTCAAATGGAGTTTACTCCCCCTTATATATGGGTGGGTTGGAGCTCAATGGAATTTTACCCGATACTGCCGTTAAACGGGGCTTTTGGTCGCACCCGATTTAAGGGTCGTAATAATAAAACTTAACACTTTCCAAATAAATGGAAATGTGTAATGTGTGTTTTTATTCCCTTTTATCACGACTTAACGGCCTATTAAATAATAAACAACTAAAATATTTATTTAATTGACGACCTCTAATTAACGGAACCTTTATAAACTGGAATATTTCGTTAACGGTAACGGGGAAAAGGTAACGGGACAACTTTGGTTGTCACATGAGGGGATACGGTTGGTGTTTTTCGCTCTACCCCGCTTGACGTATTTCCATTACTGGAGGGTTAACAATCATAAGGTCATTAGGAACCTCCTAATCACCATGGTCTGGTAGGGGTTAGATGGCCTCCTCGTACGTTCTTCGATGCGTTTCAATTTTATAAGCATCTATAGCCATATGCCCACAGTTAATTATGATGTTTAAATAGGTATATAGATTTTGTGTATTAGAATGGTGTGTAGAAAAAAAAACGTCAAAGGGTTACTGCACTATTTTCCTCAAAACTCTATAAAATTTGGCCTTTAGATATAAATGGTTGTTATATTAAATTTTATACTTTATAGACCATTAAAGTTTGTTGATGAAGGGAAAATTAACATAAAGAACTGGTTAAAAGATAAACCCGTCATTATTACTTATTTCATATGCATAAATTTGACCACCTAAAGAAACACGGATGACTAGATGACCTCCACAAAAGGGCTTCTAGCCTAACAGTATCAGATGTTGCTCTCCCTCATTGAGGTTGAGCGTTCAAGTCTCATCGTGGACATAGGTTAAATAAAGGATTAGTTTAGGAGTATAGTAGATTTGTCTTTAAAAAAACTAGATAACATCCTCTAATATTAGACTTCCCTATCTATTTTTTTGTTCATTTCCACAGACAACTACCATCCACCCCCCCCCCCCCCCCCCCATGAAATATCTAGGTGACATCCCACTACCACTGCAACTATCTCTTTTTAGTCCGACACTCACATCAATCATTTTAGGTACAATCCACAAATGATAGATATGAAATGTGGACAGTGAGATCTTGTTCGTGGTCAGGGTCGGACCAAAGGGGTTCAAAGTGTGGCCAAGAACAGGGCCCACTAAAATATAGGGCCTATTTTTTCCAGATTTTATATTAGGCTATGTTAAATTTTTTGGCCCCGTTAAGTTAAGGATGTATGAGGTATCAGAAGAGAACATATATGACACAATCGGTAGTGGGAATCAGAAATCAAATGAGCGGGAATTAGATTTTTTTGGGAAAAGGAAACGACGCTTTCATTCTTGTTAATAGTGATTTGGAAAACGAGAACCAATCAACAATGGCTAGCAACAACGATCTTAAATCACTCGATAATAAGATCTCAATTCATACTTCTTTCTTCTTAATTCTTTCTTCATATATCTTAAAAGAATCAGAGAATCTGAATGAGAGCGAGGCTTCGAAAATTTGAAGCAAAGTGAAATTGGGAGTGAGGTTTCAAAAATCATAATTCGGGACAGGGTCTAGGGACAAAAATCAAAAGGTATTGATCATTTTTTTATGTTCTTTAGAAGTAAATCAATTTTTTTTCATTATTTAGTATTCCTATTTTCTAGAATTTAGAAGATTGAAATAATAATATGTCTGCTTTCAATCTAGCTTTGGAGGTTTAGATGTTTCTGATTTTAAATTGTCTTAAAGTGTCAAAATCATGACCTATTATGCATTTTTTTTTATCTATTTGTACATTTCTAATATTGTTTAGAATAAAATGAGTTTTTTCATTCTTTGTGATTCCTATTTTCCAGAATTCATAAGCATTGAAGCAACAATCTATTAACTTTCAATCCATGTTTGAAGTATAGAGGTTTCACATTTCAGATTTTTTTTTGAAGTGTCAAAATTTAGTAGGTAACTTCTTGATTTCTGATTCTTTTTATTAGAGTCAAATCAAAGTTTTTCTTTTCTGATAATGTAATATAACTTTTTTATTTGATTTATGCTTTTTACATTTATTTTTACAGGACAAAGGTGTTATACTTTGATACTTGAGTTTCAAGATTGTGACAACCCAAGCTGTTCCGTTACATTTCCCCGTTACCTTTAACGGAATATTCCAGTTTATAAAAGTTTCGTTAATTAGAAGTCGTCAAGTAAATAAATGTGTTATTTATTTATTTTATATGCCGTTAAAGTCGTGATAAAAGAAATAAAAACACTTATTTTATATTCCATTTATTTGGAAAATGTTAGTTTTTATTATTACGACCACTAAATCGGGTGCGACCAAAAGCCCCGTATAACGGCAGTATCGGGTAGAATTCCACTGAGCTCCAACTCCTACCCATATATAAGGGGGAGTAAACTCCATTTGAGCCTTTTCCACCCTCTCTCTCTATACTCTCTCTCTAGACTCGTTTTCGACCCGAATCCGCAACCAAACGCTTCCAAATCGTAAGTCCACTTATCCTAACTTGTTCTAAACATTATGATTCGTGTTTATAGCTTAAAATTCGACCATTTAAGCTGTTGAAAAGGAGTTCACGGCCTAAGATCCTCCTTAGGCCGTAAACACCTTAATTGAGGCCAAAAGGACCCAAACTTGTCCCTAAAAGCTTGGAAATAAATTGAGGATTTAGCCTAGGAGTGTTTGCTCATTTAAAACAATCAATTTAGGGCATAAAAGAGAGTTTACGGCCCAAGCATATGCTTAGGCCGTAAACACCTCTAAACCTTGTCAAAATGCCCCAAACACACTCCCAAACCACCCTTAGGCTTAATACATAATTTAGGGACTTGCTATTTCGGGTTTAGATCATCCAAACACAAGGATTTGAGGGATTAAAAGGAGTTTACAGCCCAGGCATGTACCAAGGCCGTAAACACCCCCAAACATACTAAAATGATAGTTTTAATTCCCCCAAATGGCCTCACACTTCATTATAAATTACTAGGAGGGTATTAAGGGCTTGAAACTTCAATAAACTCAAGGAATAAGAGTTCACGACCGTGAACTCCCTTAGGGGTGGTTCATGGGTCGTAAACTCCATAATGGTGCCCTTAAAGACCCTAAACTCATTCATACCATTTAGATTTGGACCTAGAAACATCCCACGAACAAGATTGAGCCCTTAAAACACACTAGAACCCCTCACCATGAGTTTACGGCCGTAAACTCATGGGGATTTGTCCCTGGGCCGTAAACTAAGTGTAGAGAGTTTACTCTCGGAGAGTAAACTTCGTTCCTAAGCCATACACACCCTTAGATGTTACCTGGGACACCCCAAACGCTTAACCAAAATGTTTTCCGCTCCTTAGAGAGCATATACTTGTTTAATTAGTATTAAATATACTAATTGTATGTGAACATATGTTATCATATGTTAAATAGGTCATTGAGTGTGTTCGAGTCTTTACTTGACAACCGAACACCCAACCGGCACCTTCGTCGGATCTACTTACGCCAGGTGAGTTCATACCCCTGAATGAACCTTTTAAATGTTTTTATACGTTTTATAGGGGGGGGGGAATACAAGTTAAACATGCCAGTTATCATATCAATCACATGTGATTGATAACCCGCATGCACAAGGTTTTACCACATTGTATACTGTTTTACCAAATAGGATACTATAAAGGGTTTTCAAAAAGGTTTTCACTTGTTCAAAGCTCTTACTTATACTGTTTTATCTAAATTCATTTTAAACTGGTTTTATAAAGGTTCCAAAGATTTCTAAAGGTTGTCACACTTATTTTTCCAAAGAATACCAAAATGTGATTTTCCTAAGTATAAAAGTTTTTCCAAGGTTTTCATCAAAGTTCCCTTCACGTCTTACACTTTTACTTGTTAGTTACCACTGCTTCGCTTTCACTTATTTTAAACTCCTACTTGATAACGCTTTCATTTCTTGATACGCTTATACCTGTTATCGCCTCTATTTCGCTTATACTTGTAGTCGCTTATACCTGTTGTTGTCTCTATTTTGCTTATACTGGTAGTCACTTATACCTGATAGACGCTTTCACTTCACCAGTTGTCGCTTCCACTTCGTGATACACTTATACTTGGTACACTTATACTTCACGATTCGGTTATTCCACACTGTACGATTACACACCACGATGATACGTTTCCACTTGTTACACACTCAGTCGTAGTTAGATGTATGTCTGTGCTTGTATGGATATATATAAATAATGATTGAAGGACTTAGGAAGGTTCGTCCGCCCTATTTCCTTTTCTTCGTTGAGATGTGGTCTAGTGGGATCGGATGGTCGTCCGAAGGTCGTTTGGTTCATTAGTTATATATTATGTATACGAGTATAGATGTATAGGTATGCTCTAGTCAGTTCAGTCATGAGTCTCTACCTCTAGTTCAGCACTTACATTAGAAACCCACTACCCACTGTTTGGAAGTCATTACCCACTATTTGGGATGTATCTTCGGAACACGGTCTTCTCCGTCGTCTAGTTGGTAACCAGAGTCTCCTGTAGGGAGAGCGGACATTGTGTGTATAGATCTATACGGGATTGACACCCCCGCACCCTGACTGCTAGCTACAGTCCACGGCCCACCAAGCCAAGGGGTGACAAATGTCATATTTTATAGACGCTTGTAGGGCGTCTGGTACTCTAGTGTCGGTTAGTATGGTTACGAGTATCTCGGGTTACCTTATAATTCATGGCCTTAAGGTAACGGTATTTCACCAGCAATTTACACTGTATGCTGGTAACTCACTCCCAGAGTCACACTGTTTTTGACCTTGCAAGTTGTATCTTTCATTTGGTACTGTCTGCGGTCTATATTCTCTGTTTTTGACCTTGCAAGATGTATCTTTCATTTGATACTATCTGTGGTCTGTATTCACTGTTTTAGACCTTACTAGCTATACCTTTCATTCGGTACCTCCTGGGGTCTGTGTCTCCTTTTGGTAGACTGAGCCAGGCGTGTCGTTCATTCGATACTCTCCTGGAGTCTATGACTCCTTTGCCTTAGTCAGCAGTCCTCACTGCTGAGGCATATGTTATTTCCCTGAATTCTCCTGCTTTCTTAAAAATCAAATTCTGTATTTTGATAACGATAGCGATTAAGGGATAAACTACCTTTTACCACAAAACTCTGACCAGTCTTGGTAGAAGACTGCTTGTTAAATAGAAAATATAGGATTTTCTGGAAAGGAATCTATTTCACTGTATACTTGAAAACTACCACTTTTATTAAAGTTATTTGATTAAAATGTCACTAAATGCTTATGAACTCACCAGCATTTGTAAAAATGCTGATACTCACTTTTCAAATAACTTGTTTCTCAGGTTAGCATTAGACAGGTACATCCTCGGAGCTGTTGATGAAGATAGCTTAGTACCATGCTACACTTACTTATATTTACTTGTATTACTTTGATACCCTGTAATGTAAACCATGTAAAATTATTACTATTAATGCAATGTTTTGTTGTACTTTGATTACTATAATACATGTGTTGTGATACTTGACATGACGTCATCCACCCTAGAACGTTTCCGCCGTTCTGGTTTTGGGGTGTGACAAAGATAATGATGATTATAGAAGCAAATTTATTTTTCCTACATTATATTGAATGGAATTTTAATATATATATATATATATATATATATATATATATATATATATATATATATATATATTGTAACATCTCAAAAATCACAATAAATTTTAACTTTTCAAAAACAACAATTCAATCCATAATGTTTACAAAACCATTGTTTAAAAAGTGTTTTCCAATAATCTGAGTTTCCTAAAAATCCAGATAACATAAAACCGAAGGATGTACACGATCACGACTTCGCCTTGCCACGATCCTCAGAAGTACCTAAAACAAAACTAAAACTGTAAGTCAACGCTTAGTAAGTTCCTCTGAAGTACCACCACATAACATAACAAGCAACAACATGCATACAGAGTCTTCAACATGACTGGACCGCCTCACCAGGCGTTCATCCTATCAGGACCGCTCTCCAGGCCATCGGCCTGACTGGACCGCCTCGCAGGCCTCCAGTCTATCCGCACCGCCCTGGGTATCTTGGCCTTGAGTATCAACTATATTTTTACAACAATAGCCATGATATGAATCATGGTAGACTCTTTTGACTACAAAGTGTAAGGATTCATACATATAGCTTACGAAACCAACTTCCATACTGTCACTTAAACATTCTTTCAACCTCCTCATGAACCATACCCATGACTCGTCACATTTTATGGTTACCAAAGCAAATTCTATGAGTATGGGTTCATCATTTCCATCTAAAGCAACCGCAATGTACATGGATGTTATGTAAGTCCTAATTAGAGGTACGTGATCAATGAATATCATTGGTATCATAGACGTGAGAAACTTATGAATCTGCAATAAAAGATAAGACTAGTAGCCATTTAACAACTTCAAATAACAAAAAATTTAGTATAAAGGATTACATACCATGCATCCCAGTTCCACAAAAAAAAATTGGAAACGATCGTACGAATCTTTCTTAATGCACGTGAAGGTGTTAGGATTGGTTCTTTGCAAATAATGAAAGAAAATCAGTAGGTTGGAGAAACTCTTTTTTAACACCTCATTGAATGAACTCATTTTCACGACTTTCCACAACATCTAAAAATTAAAATGGTTGTCCAATTTAAACGGAATCTGTATTCATTATTCCGCAGAACTATTTATGAATCTGCAGAACTGTTTAGGAATCCATAAAGTTGTTGGTCAGTCTGCATAACTTTTTGGGAATTCGCAGAGCTGTTTGTCATTCCGCAGAGCTGTTTGTCATTCTACTTAGTTGTTTGTCAGCCCGCAGAGTTGTTTCTCAATCTGCAGAGCTTGTTGTCAGTCCGTAGAGTTGTTTCTCATTCCGCAGAGCTGTTTGTGATTCCTCTTAGCTATTTGTCAGTCTGCATAGCTGTTTCTCAATCTGCAGAGTTTGTTGTCAGTCCGCATATTTCTCATTCCGCAAAGCTATTTGTCAGTCCTCAAAGTTGTTTCTCATTCCACAAAGCTATTTCAACCGTCGTTTTTCTTATTTAAGTAATCATTTACTCTTCAATAAACTCACACCTTTATTCTAAAATGGCCACTAATGTACCAACTTCTTCAAATGCAGCGACATTGGCCGATGCTCCATGTCCATGGACGACAACAAAGGTGATGGTCCTAACACGATGTTGGACGAACGTTTACGAGGGTGTAACACCAATAGCTGCCCCGCATTGCCTTGTAGGTGATGAATGGACCCGCATAACAGGTTTGTTCAACCATGAGATGGGATAAGGGCAACACCGTCTTAAAGAAGATATTGTTAGTAAGTGGATGGAATTAAAGTAAAAATTCGCATGGTTCAATTGATGGTATAATTATGTTAAAAATAGGCCATACTTTTACGTAGACGATGAAGAACTTTTACAAGTTGTTAAAAAGCATTACATGATGGAGCGTGATGGAAGTCAATTTGAATATGAGGATGTTTGGAATGTGGTTAAAAAACCAATATTTCATGTAGATGGTAATGTTTTATACGTAATGTTTGCTACTGCTTTATCTTATTAGTTGTAAGGTTTGTGTTTTCTATTTCCATGTATTTGTAGTGTTTGTAGTTTCTGTTCCCTGGAATAAAGTAGAAAACAACTCAACATATTTGTATTTGTATTGTTTGTAGTGTTTTCTGTTTCCATGTATTACACAGACAATGAAAACAACATAACAAAACCAATTATATAAAAATAACTTTATACAAAGCAGTACATAAATAACCTTAAAATAACCAAATACATCTAAATAACCTAAATAAAAACCAAGTACATCAAAATAACCTACTACAAAAACATTAAAAGTACGGGAGATCTTTTATAAGATTCCAAGGGGCTTCATACTCGAATTCCGACCCATCGCTAATGGATTTGTATTCCTCTTTCGCCGCCTCCAAGATCACTTTCCTCATCTTCATTCAGTCGTGCGCCATCAATTTTGTTATAAAGATCGTTGAATAGCAAAATTTTTGTTTTTATTTCATACCATTTTGTTGTGACAACAACGATGTTACGATAGTTTCCTGTAGCGGTTTCAGGATCAGCGTTGTAGGTATAAGTTAAACGGGTACAAAAACTTGGATCATTCACACAGATGCTCTCGTACACAGTAATATATGCACGAATTAGACGTAGGATCTCCTTAACGCTCCATGGTCTGGAACCCATTGTGAGTGAAAATATGAGGGGTAATTTTTCAGAATAATGAATCGAAGAAAGGGTGAAAAGTAGATGAAACCATACGCATTTTAAAGACATTTTATTGTAAAATCCTTACTGATGAAACCGTAATTTTTATATAATAAAATATTACTACTGCAGAACGAACACTATCTGATACAGAGTAGATGAAACAGTATTGCGGAATTAACAGTACTTTGCTGCGGAGTTGATAAAATAGTAATGCAAAAGTTTGTTGGAATACTAGTTTTTTTGTCTTATACAAACTTCATAATAAACACATTTTAAAATAAACATCATTCATTTAAATCGAACCACGGAAAGTATGTTCCGTCTTCGTATTTCGTCCATTGGTTTTGTGAGTTTTGCATCCTTTGGTTTTCTATTGCTTGCATGCCTTCATAATAAACAACAGTATTGTTGTACTTTTTTCTGTTAAAACAACGATATATCATTATATATGACATTTATCATTCAATTTGACAAAATTTTAGTCATACCTGCAGCCAGCCGACGTTGGTAAAACCATTTATGCATAAGCACGCAGACTCAAGAAGTGGTAATATAGGCAACTTCCTAGCGTCTTTTGATACAACATTCATGGACTCTGCACTAGTGCACTGTTTGAGGTCAAATAATTGTACCTCATGGTAGAGAAATGGTATCCAATCCATTTATCACGTGGAATTTGACTAAGGTACGCCGCTACATCTGGTCTAAGAGTAAAAAGTCTCCCCCAATACTGTTCAAACTCAGTGGTCTTGTAAGCTCTTATAAGCTTCCAAAACAAAATTGTTGTTTGTTTGTTTTTTCCAACATTCATTTGATTTTTCATCAAATACTTGATCATCAAAATCAGGTACTTATCCAAGCTCAAATAAATTTTGATGTTCTAATTCTGTAATGCGCAAATTTGGTTTGTTATCATCATCTAATAAAACGTTATCGTTATCTGATACAAACTTATCAGCAACTGAAGTTTTCTTTTCATAGCCTACTCCCACGTCATTTCCTCGTCCCCTGGACCGGTTTCGACCAGATTGTCTATCTCCATGACCTCTACTACTTTTTGCTCCAATAAATTGGCTTTCCACCACTGGTTGTTCTTCAACTTCTTCACCTACCACCGATAAATACAAATGCACTTTTAGCTTTGTTTCAGACATTACATACAGGTGATCTACATCTGATTCATCTGCAAGCTCCATGACATACCCGCTCTCCAGGTGTTTAAAAGACAAAGACATATGACTACTGAACACACCGACCTTATTTCTAACCATTTGTAATAACATCTGACGATCAAAGTTAGGAGGAAGATTTAAACAATAGTTTGTCACATTATTTCTAACGTAATCCTCATTTCCATTAACTAACTGCCACAACCCTCCCGTACACAGAATAATAAAACTTATTTTTACAAAACTCTCTCCACAAAGATTATGAAAAAACGACGTCTACTTATTAAAGCATTCATAAAGTTGAAAAAAAGTCGGTTCTGGTCACTAAAAGGCATATAAAACGAGAATAAATTTAAAAAATCATATATAATCGTCACTTATTGCTTAAACACAACTAAAACAACCATTTCCACAGAGAATTAATGAAATCTGCAGAGCTGTTCACAAATCAGTAGAGCCGTCTTTGCGGATCAGTCAACAACCTATTCCTCATAGCATTAAGAGATCCGCAGAGCAGATGAGGCGATCCACAGAGACTCCTTTGCATATCTTGTGAAACCTCGTAAATTTTTTGTTGTTTACTGCCGCCATCTCATTTCCGCAGAGGTGTTCATTGATCCTCAGAAGTGTTATAGGATCCACAGAGCACCCTCTGCGGATCTTGTGGTCATTCTACAAAATCTTGATTTTCATAGTTATTTTCTTAACCCCCCCCCCCCCCCCCCTAATTTATGGTTATTTGACGAAATTTCTCTTTCTTAATTTGTATTTTACTACGCAATAACGTCATCAAGTACATCAAACATTTCAATCGTTGTTGCAATACTTCTTATTAGATCCAAAAATGTCGTTGAAATTGAACAAATTTTGTTAAGCAGTAAATACATGTCTTATATGATTCTAGAAACCTACAATCATGTATGTGGACGTAAACCATATACAACAACTTGTTTATGGACAACACATTTTGCTTTCATTGTCAACATGTTTCTTGACAATATCCTTAAATTTGCCACGACGATTCAAGAAATATGAAGACCTTCGATTTTTGTATTTAATCCAACTTGTATCAATCATCATAACTATTTCACTAACATAATCATTTCACTAATAAAAGTTAGATTATGTGTATAGTAAATACATGACTAATTACCATGTATTTATCTAAGAAAAGTTAGATTATGTTTTATACATAAAAGTTAGATTAAAGAAACAGTATAGTAATTATGAGAATATGTTATTGTGATGTATGCATGATATATGAACCCTATTATTTGTTAAAGGTGGCCATCTATCCCGTTTTTTGAATACTCGATCTCATATCATATAGTGAATATGTACCAACACACTAAATATTTAAGAAAATCGACAAAATTTTATCTTAACCCCTGAGTACGTGCTTGAAAGGCACGTGCTTGAAAGGCAAACTGGTAGGAGGAAAGAGAGAATGTCTACAGATTATATTTATTAAGTAGAGTAAATTACACAATGATTTTAGAGTATTTTATATGTTTATTCCTAACTTATTTTTCAACTCGAAAAGTCTTTATTGTTTGTTTTTGTTGCATGCTTGGTCTATTTGATCTAAAAAGACTATTATGTTCTTATTAATTTATTTTTTAATTAAGTGTATTACTTATGTATTTCATTTTCAATTTATTATTATGAATTTATGATTAATCTAGAAAATCACACATTACCCCCTTCTACTTTTTCACCCAAGTTTCTTTCTTGCCTTTCTTGCTTGAATGCCATGCGAGTAAACTACCGACATCTGTGCCACTGTCGCCTATACCACATAAGCAAATAATCACCATCTCTAACACCGTAAAATAAAAACCACCTTCAAACCAAAAATCAAATCTTAAAATCAAAACCGAATCAAATCCAAAACATAAATCAAATCTACAAATCAAGACTAGAATCAATTCATTTTTTAAGCCAAACATTCAATCTAATTAAACCATAAATCTAACTAGAATAAAAAACGTACATTTCATTTGAATGAATTTCTGATCTGATTTGTGGAAAAACCAGGCAAAGAAATATGGATTTGACAGATTCATCCCTGAAGCTCGAGTAGTAGAGACGTTTCATTGTCGGTGAATAAAGATGTAGAGGTTAGGGAAGGTGTAGGAGGTCAATTTTGAAGATTAAAACCAAAAGCCCTGGTGGGGTTACGATAGCTTGGTACAGAGGTTGAAGCTCCCATCATCTCTGGCCGAAGAGCGATAGTATGTTGTTAGAGAAAGGAGAAGACGGAAAGAGATTTGTCGGAGTCATCACCATCTCCGTCACTGTCCTCAACACCCGACTCCTTTCCCTTCCTATTGTCATTAGTTTTCTTACATCATACCTAGGTTATAAAGGGGCAACATAGATGAACTCTTGTTTCGGAATCGCCCAATGTCATCTTGGGAGATTGTAGATTAAGGTTAGGTCCATGTGTTTCCACCACCACCGGTAATCTTACCAATGGAGACGACGATGATCTCGTGGAATCATCCAACGCATTGGAGTCATATGAATCAGGCATGAACATCGCTGAAATACATCTTCGATACCTGCAACCTCACTGATGGTAGCGGATTCCGATTCTTGCAACAAGGTCGCCAACGACTCTTGGTCGATTTAGGGCTAGGTTTAGAGAATAGAGATGTCGTTGAGTTTAGAGAAGGAAACGTATAGAGGATAAAGTGAGGCTTAGGAGTGGTTAAACATTTTTTAATATAAAATAAGTAATAAACAATAAAAAAAAATAAGAAAGGGTAATATAGTCTTTTTATGTTTAATAGGACCAAACACGCAACAAAAACATATTATAGATATTATAGGGACGGTCCAAATTAAAAAAATAAGTTATGAACCAAATACACAAACTGCCCCAAACCACAAGAAGTCAAGAACCATTCGTGTAATTTACTCTATTAAGTATCCAAAGTCATGATACACATTCACATCTTAGACAGTATTCAAAAAGTTGTCCCAACATGGTGACTCTCCAAAACGAATTTCCAAGTTGAATTTAAACCAACGAAATCAAGAATACAACGACAGATTCTTAGTTACAGAAAACGAGAAAACTAATCTTACAATGGTGAAATCACTACAGATGGAGGGCTTTGGATTTGAAGGAATCGAATGTTTTATAAAACATGGTATCTTGTTTATGTTTTATTCTTAATTCTTAATAATAAAATGTGGCAACTTTGTCCATACAGGCTGTGATGTGGAGTCCATGTGTGCATTTCTGCGAGTGTTGCAACTTACAATTCATGGGCAAAAGACTAGATTCTCTTTTCAGTTTTCATAAAACAAATGCTTGATAATCTCAACTCTAGAAAGTTTACAGATTGCAGTTCAAACAAAACAACATTGCACACAAACTAAAAACAGTCTCTTATATTGGTTGACCTTTTGGCACAATCTGGTCCTTGATCCACATGTAAACAGGAACCAAAACATAGTACACTCCAGCTGATGCCCCAAGAAGGAAACGTAAAAGGAACACAAATGGATTTACAGGCGTCTCTATGTCCTCTACCTTTGGACCAAGCTGCAACAAAAATTACAAAAAAAAACCCTTTTTAAATTATTATTCACTTTTTAACCATATCAATATATATCATCATTATTGGTAATGAGGAAGAAGAGGTTACCTGCAAAGGAGAGTCCCCTGACGTGGGTTTGACACCTGTCACAGAGCATCCCATGATGAGACCATGTCGGCGGACCCCGCGATACCATTTTGGGCCAATCCTTTTAATCTCAACATCTTTGAATCCTGCCTTTTCAAACCACTCCATGTACTCTTCCTCTTTAGGAAAGAGCATCCACATGTCTGCAAAGAAACGAGACAACCAAAATGTCGGATAAACAGGACCGATTAAACAAGCCTTCCCTCCCATCTTCAAAACCCTGTATGCTTCTTTGATGCCTCGTTGTGGGTCCGGCCAGTACTCAATGCTGAAAAGAAATATGGTCAG
Source organism: Lactuca sativa (assembly GCF_002870075.4). NCBI lineage: Eukaryota > Viridiplantae > Streptophyta > Magnoliopsida > Asterales > Asteraceae > Lactuca > Lactuca sativa. Next base: position 362,850,810 of record NC_056627.2, on the reverse strand, counting down.
AATACATGACATGACATAACAGGTTGTACTGTATTTTGTATTTCAATTGGACTGGGATGACATGACATATGTATTTCAATTGGACTGGGATGACATGACATAACAAATTGCACAGTGTTTGGATTGGACAGGGGTGTTACTTACATCTACCCACTTTCAACTCATATGTTTCCAAAGGATATATAATTGGACACTAAACATACATCTTTCTGGACATATGGCAATTCTTTCACCATTTGAGGAATAAGATAATCAGTTGCTTAAAGCTATGGATAATTGGGCATTTAGATGTATCCCAATAATCATCTTTCTTTTGCCAATTCTTTCATTGACTATTCATAACTTATTGTTTTCACCATTTCAGAAATCATATAATCAGTTTACAGAGACACGCGATTGTCACGATCATAGGTTTAATCATACATCTAAACACCCCCTCAAGCAATTAATTATATGATTATCTAATGATTACACAAATAGCAGTAATCACATAGAAATGAACATTTATTAGAGGCTATACCTTCCGGCTGACACATATCTATCGGCATAATCAGTTTTGAAAGGAAGATCTTCAGCATCTCCTTCAATGATCTTGCATTCCTTCAAAGGCTCCTTCTCTTTAGCTTTTGCAAGCTGATGAGGCGATTGATCCAAAATGGTAACATTTTTAGCATCGACATGTTTTACAATACCTAAAGTAGTGAACCCAGTGCCTCCACCAACATCCACCACTATTGAATCGCGGCTATTAAGATCAGCTGGTTCGAGTGCATCGTCTCGCATATCTTCAGTCCAATGACCAGGGTTTATCACATGATCGTAAACGATTGACAGAAACCTATAAAACCAAAATGCCTCTTTTTTATGCTGTATGAACCTAGGCTGTGAAGCTGGCCTTGGTACAGACACGCTGCATTTGGGTACAACTAGCGTTTTAGATCGAAAATTACAATTTCTACCAACCAAATTCATCTTCAGCAAATTCTTACCATGCAAATCTGACCCATTAAACCCTAACCCTTTTGGGGTTAATGTAAGATGCTGACCTCCATAGAGCATCGACGAAGCCATGCTTGTTGAAATAATCAAATATCCTAATCGGAATACTATCAAACCCCTTTTTATAAAATAAAGATTCTTACATGCAAATGGGGTTTTGGGGATTGGAGATAAGAAAGAAGTACAAACGCTTATCAGTTCCCTGGAACTGCTGCAAACGAACCAATTTAAGTGAAATACAGTCGCCGGGACGTCGACTATCGGTGGATTGATATTAATTTGGGACAAACATTAGCATCGACATCGAGCAGCCCAAACGAGCCTAAACTATCTGGGCTTAAAGTAGAGGCCTAAAGTCCTAAACAGGCTTGCACAAAAAAACCGGTTTAAGATCCGAACCGGTCACTGAACCGGTAAACCGGTTCACCTTGAACCGGTCCACTATGAACCGAACTAATTCAAGAACCGAACCGCCAGTTTGAACCCGTTCGAGATTTTAGACATTGAAATCGGTTTAGAACCGGTTTAATAACCGTGAACCGGTAGTCAAACCGATCAAACCGGTTTAGAACCGATTGAACCGGTGTAACCGGTTTAGATAAGTTCAAGTTTAATAATGACGGAACCGGTTTAAGGTTGAACCAGTTTTACTATTTACGAATCGGAACTGAACCAGTTTTCTGAACCGGTTCGGTTTGAAAAAAAAAACGGTTTGCTCACCCCTAGTCCTAAACCATGTCCAATATGAATATGTTTAAAAGGGTTATTGACATTATTGTCGGCAAAACCCTATAAAGTTTGGCTTTTGATTTAAATGGTTATTATATTAAATTTTATACTTTATAACCATTAAAGTGAAAAATGAATCGTTGATCAAGGAAAAATCAACATAAAGAAAAACGGATGACTATATGACGTACTCTATTTTTTTTATCTAACATCATATATTTTATCTCTCCGTCCATTTCTCTATAAAATCTCAGATGACATCCCATCACCATTGCAACCATCTCTATTTAGTCTTACAAACATTTTAGGTACAATCCATAAACGATAGATATGAAAATTAGGCGGTGAAGTCATGGTTGTGGTGCGATGGTTGGTTGGTGACGACACATAAGTGGCGGTGGCAGGATATTAACACCATCCATGAGACACAATCACGTTAACACATTAAACAGGTGGTGTGCTTAATCATCAGGGTCGAACCTAAGGGTGTTCAATATGTTTGACTGCACATGCCCTAGAAAAAATAGAGCCTGAAAATCATCATATTAACCTTTAAACGTTATAATATAGACTAAACTGCACAAATGGTCCCTGTGGTATGTCGAAAATTGTCACTTTGGTCCAAAAAAGTTTGGACTTGCACCAGAAGTCCAAAGTTTTCATTTTGTTGCTTGTTTGGTCCAACCTGTTCTGATTTTTTTCAAAATGACATATTTACCCCTGTTAATATGATTTCTCTTTTTTCTTATTTGTTTTTTTTTAATTTCAAATTTAAAAAAACAAGAAAATAAAAATAAAAATAAATTTCTCTCTCTCTTTCTCTCTCTCACACACACACACACACACACAATTTCTCTTTCCCTCTTCGTTTGTTCTTCATGGTCGCCAAGTACTCTTGATCATCGACTCCACCGCCGCCGTCGCTGTTAGCCACCACTGCCATCAGCCCCTATCGTCTCCGCCACTACCAACCTCCGATAGATCTGAAAGCCAACATTACCTACAACAAACCATAATCGATTCCCACCACTTCGTCTTCTCCATCGAAAACCATCTCCTTAACCCCTATTTTTGACAGAAACCATCACCAACTTCCGAAACCCTAGCACCGCCACCTTATCTCAGATGGATTAGGGTTATCGGTGAAGAAGGACGACGGTGATAGAGGGTTTTCTTCGAAGAAGAAGGATCTGAGATAGATGATACTCGCCGAAGAAGAAAAGAGAAATGCAGGCGGCGTTTGTGGCTTGAGTTTCCAGACAAAGCCTTCGTCGAGGTGTGAAGATGACGACGTTTATCTAGGTTTTCAAATCGGGCCTACTGAAGGTTGAAGCCACCTTCGACATTGATATGGGTTTTCACATCTTCGCTGCCCTTCGTCTTTTTTAGTACATCGTCTCCTCCTTCTGTATCTCTATTCTTTCACCGACCGCGCCATCTATTCTTTGGATTACCATCTTCATTGAGTTACGATTCTGCTGAGAAAGATAAAGAAATAGATAGGTGGTGTTGTTCCGACCGACAATAAATTTGTGGTGATCGGAACCTCGAATCGCTGAAAGTCAGTGATGGAGGTGGCGTTAGTTTCTTTTTGTGAAAGTTCAGAAGGGAGAGAGAGAGAGAGAGAGAGAGAGAGAGGTATGAGAAGGGGAAGTGCAGGTGGGGTTGATTTCCTTTTTTCTTTTCTTTTTTAGTTATTGTAATATAAATAAATAGGAGAGAGAGAGAGAAAGAAAGAAAGAGAGAGAGAGAGAGAGAGAGAGAGAGAGAGAAAGAAAGAGAGATAGAGAGATTTAGTTTTATTTTTATTTTCTTGTTTTTTTAAATTTGAAATTAAAAAAAAAATAAGAAAAAAGAGAAATCATATTAACAGGGGTAAATATGTCATTTTGAAAAAAATCAGAACAGGTTGGACCAAACAAGCAACAAAATGAAAACTTTGGACTTCTGGTGCAAGTCCAAACTTTTTTGGACCAAAGTGGCAATTTTCGACATACCACAGGGACCATTTGTGCAGTTTAGTCTATAATATATATAACTTTTTTGGTGTGTTTTCTCAAAATTGTTATGGTACAGTTGGTTAAGGCGCAGATATACTTCTGTGTTCGATTCTTCCTGCCTGCACCCATTTACATTTATTTATTTTTGTGGGTCACATATGTTATATAAATTAATAGTAATCGTATATTATAGAGTAAATTACATGAATGATCCCTATGGTTTGGGGTAATTTATACGTTTGGTCCATAACTTATTTTTTTTAACTCGAAAGGTCCCTAGAGTTTATTTTTGTTGCGTGCTTGGTACCTATCATATTTAAAAAGACTATTTTGCCCTTGGTTTTTTAATTTACTTAAATATGGTGGGGGTAGATAATGTAAGATAAAGTGACGTGGAAGTAAGTTTGGGGTTGTATTTATCTAATAAATTAAAAAAATCAAGGGCAAAATAGTCTTTTTAGGTAAGACAGGGACCAAGCGCGCAACAAAAGCAAACAATATGGACCTTTCGAGTTAAAAAAATAAGTTAGGGACCAAAAATACAAATTACCCCAAACCATAGGGACCATTCATGCAATTTACTCTATATTATAGGTATAATTTTTTGTAGGTCCCACATGTTATATAAATTATGAAACAACCCAAAAATACAACCCAAAAATTTCGTTTTTCAACATAACCAAAAACCATAATCTGAGTGTCATATCATAAAACCATACATGATGTATCTCAAAATAATAATAAAACACTGTGCGGAAAAACTGTATCATATCCATGTCATATAAAAATCAAGAACTAAATCAACTCCCAGGATAAAAGCTGAAGCTGTGGTGTGTGCGATGCCATCATCCCGAGCTCTTCCCTCTGCTAGCGGAAGTACCTGAAACCAAAACTAAAACTGTAAGCACGAAGCTTAGTGAGCTCCCCCAAACTACCACATACCATACAATACATATAAAGCACATACTGGGCCTTGCCCACTGCATCAGACCGAAGTCTGGAACTAGCTGCATCGGACCGAAGTCCGGAACTGACTGGGACCTTGTCCCCTGCATCGGACCAGAGTCCGGAACTAACTGCATCGGACCGAAGTCCGGAACTAACTGCATCGGACCGAATCCAGAACTGACTGCATCGGACCGAAGTCCGGAACTAACTGCATCGGACCGAAGTCCGGAACTGACTGATCATGACATAGCATATCACATAACAACTATTATATTCACACATACTGCATACTGCATCGGATCGAAGTCCGGAACACATAACACAAATATGCTTGAATCACAAAGACGTCAAGCAATCTAGCTACTACATCAAACTAAAGACCGGAACTACTGATAATTACACGGGCTGGCATTGTGGCCGTAGACCCGTTCCTACTGAAGAGAAACTCACCTCGTGAACTGGCTGCTGAGTGTATAGCTCTGAGGGCTAACCGTTGCTGCTCCGGTATCTCCCCGGCTACAAGTCCATAAATACACTCAATCAAATACTAAACACTGCACTGGGTAAAATGACTCTTTTACCCTTGGTCAAAGTCAACCCTCGGACAAAGTCAACCCACAGTTGACCTGACTCGCCGAGTTGGCCCGCCAACTCGCCGAGTCCCTGTTCTCACTCCTCGACCCTACTCGCTGCTACTCGTCGAGTATGGCATCGACTCGACGAGTACTCATTCGATCCAAGAACTCAGACAATCTTCATCCGACTCACCGAGTCATATGAACAACTCGACGAGTTGTTCTTGAGCTTAAGAAGATTGCCTTGGACTCGCCGAGTTGTATGAACAACTCGCCGAGTCCCTCCATTACTGAGTCTACCCTCGAACTCACTGAGTCCACTCCACAACTCACTGGGCCCACTCGACATCGCTCAAAAGGAAGAAATCGGGGACTCGCGACTCGACTCGCCGAGTCACCGCCATGCAACTATTCTACACTCGATTCTGCTTGAATCCAATACATACAAATGATAGATCTGGGTCCAATAAGCTGATTTACCACGTAAAGTTTCCAACTTTACGTGTACAAACACATGAACAAGGGAATAAAGGCTAAAAAGGCACTTAAAAGGGTAGATCTAGGGTTATGATGCAAAAATGGCTCCATAAAGATAATAGTTCTGGGCTCTACAACCCCTAAATGAACAGATCTAAGGATATCTCGACATAAAATGGCTTCCATATCAACATAAGGCTTGAGAAAAGCATCAACTAGATCTAAAGGAGATTTTAAAGCATAAAAGGGAAGGAAATCCAAAGAATACCTCAAAGAACTCTTGCTTTCCCTTGAATCTTCGCTCTACAATTCTTCTCCTTGCTCCTTTCTTCTTCTCCTTCTTCAATCCTTCATAAAATGCACACAAGATCACTTAAAACACTCAAGAACGAATTAGGGTTTTCACACAGCTTTAGAGGGTGAAGGTGGCGAGATTGGGGGCTATAAGGTGGCTTAAATAGTGGGCAACCCGGGGATTTAGGGTTTCTCCCAGACGGACAGACTCGCCGAGTCCAGAATATGGACTCGCCGAGTCGCCAACTAACACGTGCTCGAAATCCCGTCCCTAATCGGCGAGTCAGGCTATGAACTCGCCGAGTCCCTTTACAAAACTTCAAAATAAATACCAAGGAATCATCATACCGGGAACGGGTCGTTACAATTCTCCCCCACTTATCTCAGACTTCGTCCTCGAAGTCTGCTACGGCTGAATCTGCAAATATCTCTGGGTAGTGCTCTCTCATCTCCTCCTCAGCCTCCCACGTCCACTCAGACCCCTTCCGGTGCTGCCACTGCACCTTTACTAACTGAATTACCTTGTTCCTCAAGGTCTTGGTCTTCCGGTCCAGAATCGCGACCGGCCTCTCAATATAATTCAGGCTACTATCAACCTGAACATCCTCTAGGGGAACGACTGCTGACTCATCCACCAAACACTTCCTCAGCTGAGACACATGGAAAGTGTTGTGGATCTGACTAAGCTCCTCAGGAAGATCTAACCGATAAGCAACCCGACCCACCCGGGCCAAAACCCTGAAAGGACCAATAAATCTGGGGCCCAACTTGCCCCTCTTCCGGAACCTGATGACACCCTTCCAAGGTGAGACTTTCAGAAGGACCATATCCCCCACCTGGAACTCCAAGTCCGAACGCCTCCTATCGGCGTAGCTCTTCTGCCGACTCTGAGCAGTCTGCAGTCTACTACGGACCTGCTGGATCAACTCAGTCGTCTTGAGCACCACCTTCGTGCTCCCGATGACCCGCTGACCGACCTCGCCCCAACAAATCGGGGTCCTACACTTCCTCCCATACAGCATCTCAAAGGGAGGTCGGTCAATGCTCGCATGATAACTGTTGTTATACGAGAATTCCGCTAACGGAAGATACGTATCCCAACTGCCACCAAAATCTAGGACACATGCCCTAAGCATATCCTCGAGAGTCTGAATCGTCCTCTCGCTCTGCCCGTCTATCTGAGGGTGGAAAGCGGTGCTGAAATGGAGACGAGTACCCATCTCGTCGTGGAACCGCTTCCAGAATCTGGATGTGAAACGGACATCTCGGTCTGACACCACCGATACCGGCACTCCATGACGTGCCGCAATCTCTCGCACATAGATATCGGCTAACTTCTCCGCCGATATACTCTCCTGGATTGGGATAAAATGGGCACTCTTCGTCAACCGATCCACTACTACCCATATCGAATCCACTCCTCGTGCGGTCCTGGGAAGCTTGGTGACAAAATCCATGGCGATGTCCTCCCATTTCCACACGGGAATGTCTAACGGTTGCATCCTACCGTGAGGTCTCTGGTGCTCCGCCTTGACCTTCCGACAGGTCAGGCATCTCTCGACGTACCAGGCGACGTCCCGCTTCATGCAGGGCCACCAATAATCAGGTCGAAGATCTCGATACATCTTCGTCGGCCCTGGGTGGATAGAAAACCGAGACTTATGAGCCTCATCCATCAACACTTGCCGTACTCCTCCCCAGTACGGTACCCACACTCTCCCGTGAAGCGTCAACAAACCACGATTATCATAATCAAACGAGGCTACTCGGCCCACGATCCTCTCACACTTCTGTCTCTCCTCCTTGAGGCCTCCACCTGAGCCTCCTTGATCCGCTCCAACAACGGAGTGATCACTGTCATCCTCAAACATAGATCTCTGATAGGGGCCGCCGACACTTTGCGGCTCAGGGCATCAGCCACCACGTTGGCCTTCCCTGGATGGTAAAGGATCTCACAGTCGTACTCCTTTAGCACATCCAACCACCTTCTCTGCCTCATGTTCAGACTCGGCTGATCCATAAGGTACCTCAAACTCTTGTGATCCGTGTAAATAGTACAACGGACCCCATAAAGGTAATGCCTCCAAATCTTGAGGGCAAACACAACTGCCCCCAGCTCCAAATCATGGGTAGGATAATTAGCCTCATGAGGCTTCAACTGTCTCGAGGCATAAGCTATCACATGGCCTCGCTGCATCAAAACTGCTCCCAAACCTGTGATCGAGGCATCAAAATAGACTACAAAGTTCTCTACTCCCTCTGGCAAGGTAAGGATCGGAGCCTCGCACAATCTCTGCCTGAGGGTCTCGAATGCTGTCTGCTGCTCCGGACCCCAACGAAATACCACTGACTTCTTGGTCAGTCGGGTGAGCGGCACTACTATCTTGGAGAAATCCTGAATAAATCTCCGATAATACCCTACCAACCCTAGGAAGCTCCGAATCTCAGATGGAGACTTCGGGACCTCCCACTGCATCACGGCCTCTATCTTGGCCGGATCTACCAAAATACCCTTCTGGTTGACGAGGTGACCCAGGAACTGCACCTCGCGCAACTAGAACTCACATTTGGAGAACTTTGCGAAAAGTCTCTCCCTCCTCAAAACCTCCAGCACCTCCCGCAGGTGCTCCTCGTGCTGCTCCTGCGTCTTGGAATATACCAAGATATCATCTATGAACACTATCACTGACCGATCCAGCATCGGCCTACACACGCGGTTCATGAGATCCATGAACGCGGCTGGAGCATTGGTGAGCCCAAATGGCATCACCACAAACTCGTAATGACCATACCTGGTCCTAAAAGCAGTCTTCTGTACATCCTCATCTCTAAGCCGCATCTGATGATAACCGGAGCGTAGATCGATCTTGGAGAACCAAGACGCTCCCTGAAGCTGATCAAACAAATCATCTATCCTCGGAAGTGGGTAACGGTTCTTCACCGTTACCTTATTCAACTCCCGGTAGTCTATACACATACGATGCGACCCATCCTTCTTCCTCACAAACAGGATCAGCGCTCCCCAAGGCGAACTGCTCGGCCGAATGAAACCCTTGTCTAACAGCTCCTGCAGCTGTGTAGACAACTCCTGCATCTCAGGGGGAGCTAGTCGATACGGTGTCTTGGCTATCGGAGCCGCACCAGGAATGAGGTCGATAATGAACTCAACCTGTCTCTCAGGAGGTATCCCCGACAAATCCTCGGGAAACACGTCCGGGTAGTCTCGAACAATAGGAACATCATCAACTGTCGTCTTGCCCTTCTCCCGGGCATCCAAAACGTAAGCTACAAAACCGGCGCATCCCTACTGAACATAGCGCCTCGCCCTTGCGGCGGAACAAAAGGTCGGTCCTCGCTGTGGCCTCTCGCCCTGAATCACCAACTCTCCCCCACTGGGAGTGCGAACCCTCACTAGCTGAAGCTCACAATCAATCACCGCCCCATTGGGGCTTAGCCAATCCATACCCACAATAACCTTATTCCCTCGCAGGGGAATAGGTACCAGATCCACTGAAAACTGCTCATCAAATAACTGAAGAGAACACCCTCTATGCACTCTGCCGACCCTCACGGTCCTATCATCCGCTATCTCAACCTCTAATGGACAATCCAGCTCCCCTGGAGCTCTACTAAATCTCTTGCTAAGCGCAAGCGATACGAATGATCGGGTAGCCCCCGAATCGAATAATACCATAGCAGAAATGTCGTTCACAGAGAACGACCCTGAATAAAACATACAATCATAAGCAATATACAATCAATAATAATAAAGAGATGAATGGAAGATACATACCCGTCACCACATCAGGAGTCGCTCGCGCCTCCTCTGCTGTCATCTGAAACGCCCTACTCTTCGCCACTGGCGCATCAGCTCGGACCTGCCGGCCATCTGTAATCCTCAAAGTAGCAGGGGCAGGTGCAACCACCTTCCCTGCTGCGGCTAAGCTCGGACACTGGGACTTTTTATGTCCCCTCTGATTGCACTGAAAGCAAATCAGATCTGATGCTGCGACGGCAGTAGCAGGGGCCGTGCAATCCCTACTCAAATGCCCAATCCGACCGCACTTGTAGCAGCCAGAACTCCCTGCCTTGCACGCTCCCTCATGCAATCTCCCACACTTGCCACATCGACCGTGGCTCTGCTGACTCCTAGATCTGTGGTCTGAAACCTTGGGCTTTTTTCCCGAACCGCCTGAACCCGAAACCGCCTCCGGTTTCCTCTTCTTCTCCATCTCGAGATCAATCTCCCTCTCCCGAGCCCTAGCAATCATATCTTCCAGCGTTTTACAGCTGGACCGGCTCACAAATTGGCGGATATCGCTCCGCAACATCTCATGATAACGGGCCTTCTTCATTTCCTCATCAGCTACGTACTGAGGAACGAGAAGAGCCCTCTCCCTGAACTTGGCGGTGATCTCCGCCACTGACTCTGTAGTCTGGGTGAGGTCCTGAAACTCCCTAGCTAGCTGTTGCACCTCGATGACCGGTGCAAACTCCGCCCTGAACCTGGTAGAGAAATCAGCCCAGGTCATGGCGTCCAATGCTGCATCATCCCCAATGACATGTCCGACCTCCTCCCACCAATCCCGTGCCCTGTCCTTCAGAAGACAGGACACCAATCTGACCTTGTCCCCCTCGGGACATCTGCTAGTACGGAAAGCGTTGGCCACATCCGCCAACCATCTGGTGCTCGCTATGGGGTCTCGCGCCCCATGATAGTCCGGAGCTCCACATGCCCTGAACTCCCTGAAGGTAAGGGTGCGCGACCCCATCATGGCCGCCACCTCGGCACGGAAGGTGCCCAATCTCTCATCCATCAGCTCTATAATCCCCTCCTTGATCGAACCGAAGATCACAGGAGTCTGCTCTACAATGATGCGCATAATCTCCGAAGAAAGAAACTCTCGGGTCTGCTCATCGATGCGCTCATCCCCCGAGCCTGAACCTGATCCCTCCCCGGCACCTCCACTGCCGACTGCTGGTCTCGAATGCAAAACCACCATTCTGAAACACATCACAACTACATCAGAAAACAGAAATATCTCGAGGGATCATTGATACTACAACTAGCTTCCCGGTCTTGTCTCAGCCTTTCTTGATTCGAGTACGGATCCTCTACTTCCAGTAGTACGGGCCCATACTACCTTCCACATCTATCTGTACTTTCTTCAAGAACTGCCTTGACTCCACCAAGTCACTTCTACTACTACTGATCTCTGCTACTCTCATCCTAGGCTTGCCCTAGGGAAACCTCAGACTCAACTCAACTAGTCCTCAGCTGCTGCAGGTCTCCTTATAATGCTAATTAACCACCACCTGAACACCATCACATGTGACGAAGATCAGATAAACCTTTAAGTAAAAGACCCGTCCCTATAACGGTTGGACTCAAACAAGAGCTGCGCAACAGGGCCAGTTCCAGCACTCTGGGATTATTCAACCCTGATCACATGTGGTGTAACGTGTTCACCTAATGGCTAACTTCCATCACTCAGAACTCCCACAAAGCACAAAGCAAGCAGCATTTGGATAAAAGAAACATACTCAGGCAAAGCTATTCTCAAAACGAGAAACTGATCTAGCATACAGTGCTAAGCTCATACTATCAGGCATAACCTAAACAGGCTATCCTACTGCTGTCTACTCAATACTAGCATGCAATATTCATAAAGCTGTAACACATAAAGCAGGCACATAAGACATCCTCCTAGATCCTTAGTCCTATACTAGCATGCTGTTCTACTGAAACTGAAACTGAACAAATAACTTGTATGGGTAATTTGGGAGTACTTACTTGAGCTCGGCTGATCGCATGCACCACACCCTTATCTTGTTTAAAAATTTCTTTCTTTCTAAGTGCTTTCAAAATTCTTTTAGAAAACATTTTCCTTTTAAAATCTTTTTATTTCCCCTTAGTTTGAGTTCAGATACACCCGGAAGTGTATCCGAATCCCTCAAACCAGGGCTCTGATACCAACTTGAAACAACCCAAAAATTTCGTTTTTCAACATAACCAAAAACCATAATCTGAGTGTCATATCATAAAACCATACATGATGTATCTCAAAATAATAATAAAACATTGTGCGGAAAAACTGTATCATATCCATGTCATATAAAAATCAAGAACTAAATCAACTCCCAGGATAAAAGCTGAAGCTGTGGTGTGTGCGATGCCATCATCCCGAGCTCTTCCCTCTGCTAGCGGAAGTACCTGAAACCAAAACTAAAACTGTAAGCACGAAGCTTAGTGAGCTCCCCCAAACTACCACATACCATACAATACATATAAAGCACATACTGGGCCTTGCCCACTGCATCAGACCGAAGTCTGGAACTAGCTGCATCGGACCGAAGTCCGGAACTGACTGGGACCTTGTCCCCTGCATCGGACCAGAGTCCGGAACTAACTGCATCGAACCGAAGTCCGGAACTAACTGCATCGGACCGAATCCGGAACTGACTGCATCGGACCGAAGTCCGGAACTAACTGCATCGGACCGAAGTCCGGAACTGACTGATCATGACATAGCATATCACATAACAACTATTATATTCACACATACTGCATACTGCATCGGACCGAAGTCCGGAACACATAACACAAATATGCTTGAATCACAAAGACGTCAAGCAATCTAGCTACTACATCAAACTAAAGACCGGAACTACTGATAATTACACGGGCCGGCATTGTGGCCGTAGACTCGTTCCTACTGAAGAGAAACTCACCTCGTGAACTGGCTGCTGAGTGTATAGCTCTAAGGGCTAACCGCTGCTGCTCCGGTATCTCCCCGGCTACAAGTCCATAAACACACTCAATCAAATACTAAACACTGCACTGGGTAAAATGACTCTTTTACCCTTGGTCAAAGTCAACCCTCGGACAAAGTCAACCCACAGTTGACCTGACTCGCCGAGTTGGCCCGCCAACTCGCCGAGTCCCTGTTCTCACTCCTCGACCCTACTCGCTGCTACTCGTCGAGTATGGCATCGACTCGACGAGTACTCATTCGATCCAAGAACTCAGACAATCTTCATCCGACTCGCCGAGTCATATGAACAACTCGACGAGTTGTTCTTGAGCTTAAGAAGATTGCCTTGGACTCGCCGAGTTGTATGAACAACTCGCCGAGTCCCTCCATTACTGAGTCTACCCTCGAACTCACTGAGTCCACTCCACAACTCACTGGGCCCACTCGACATCGCTCAAAAGGAAGAAATCGGGGACTCGCGACTCGACTCGCCGAGTCACCGCCATGCAACTATTCTACACTCGATTCTGCTCGAATCCAATACATACAAATGATAGATCTGGGTCCAATAAGCTGATTTACCACGTAAAGTTTCCAACTTTACGTGTACAAACACATGAACAAGGGAATAAAGGCTAAAAAGGCACTTAAAAGGGTAGATCTAGGGTTATGATGCAAAAATGGCTCCATAAAGACAATAGATCTGGGCTCTACAACCCCTAAATGAACAGATCTAAGGATATCTCGACATAAAATGGCTTCCATATCAACATAAGGCTTGAGAAAAGCATCAACTAGATCTAAAGGGGATTTTAAAGCATAAAAGGGAAGGAAATCCGAAGAATACCTCAAAGAACTCTTGCTTTCCCTTGAATCTTCGCTCTACAATACTTCTCCTTGCTCCTTTCATCTTCTCCTTCTTCAATCCTTCACAAAATGCACACAAGATCACTTAAAACACTCAAGAACGAATTAGGGTTTTCACACAGCTTTAGAGGGTGAAGGAGGCGAGATTGGGGGCTATAAGGTGGCTTAAATAGTGGGCAACCCTGGGATTTAGGGTTTCTCCCAGACGGACAGACTCGCCGAGTCCAGAATATGGACTCGCCGAGTCGCCAACTAACACGTGCTCGAAATCCCGTCCTTACTCGGCGAGTCAGGCTATGAACTCGCCGAGTCCCTTTACAAAACTTCAAAATAAATACCAAGGAATCATCATACCGGGAACGGGTCGTTACAAATTAATAGGAGCGTATATTATATAATTTCTACTGTAGATGAGTTGATGCCTAAATGCAACAACGTAAATTTTCAAACAAATTTTTTCATTTCAAAATAAAGTATTTTCATTCAGAACAAGGCATAAACATTCCAAGTGTCATGTCAGAATACAAATCATATGAATCCCAAGATCACAAAACCTCTATCAGTGTGTACAGATCATGCCGGCGCCTTCCCACGGTCCTCGCTAGCACCTGAAACACATACACAACAACTGTAAGCATAAATGCTTAGTGAGTTCCCCAAAATACAACTTACGCACATACGCCTTTCCAGGCCCTGACCTTCCGGTCCATGTGTCTCAGGGGACTTCCGTCCCTGCTGGGTAAACCTTCCGGTCCTACCCACGCCAACCTTACGGTCCACAACACAACGCCTTCCGGCCCATAACATAATCGCCTTCCGGCCCTTAACATAATGCCTTCCGGACCACATAACATACATAGCACGTATAACAATTAACTTATCACATATAGCACATATATCTCATATCATATCCGACCTTCCGGTCACACAGTCAAACCCTTCCGGGTACAGTATAATGAGAAGACTCACCTCATGAATATCGAAAGCTAGCAAATCCCAAAGTCACTCGTGCTCGATCCGCCGAGCTACAATCTCCCTATAACATCATACATCTCTTATTAACATTTTTATCTTCTAATTTTGACTATCCCTAAGAAGTCAAACATAGGTCAACTCTGGTCAACGGTCAACGGTCAACTTGACCGGACTCGGCGAGTGCACAGGGGCAACTCGGCGAGTCTAGACGTATTCGTCAACTCCCTAAGATTCCCTCCTTACTCGTCGAGTGCTTCCCCTGACTCGACGAGTTCCACCTGGAAGAGTCGTGGGGCCACCCCGACTCAACTCGCCGAGTCTCAAGAACAACTCGGCGAGTCCCAGCTCGACTCAGTCCACCTGTCGACCCTCTCTAACTCGTCCTGACTCACTGAGTCAACCATAACTCGGTCAGGACTACACACTGGGTGTCCTCAAGGACAATCTTCAAGCGACTCGTCGAGTCTGTTAATCAGACTCGGCGAGTCCATGCCATGCACCAGCTAAAACTGGCTTTTGCGGTCAGATCCGTTCCATCCATTCATAGATCTGGCCTTCCCAAGCTTATTTGTCACGTAAAGTCTCAGACTTGGTTGCCATGCAATGCGTACAAGGCTTATTTTGGGGAAACAACCTCTAATATGACCACCTTAGCTTCTAACTCAAAAGGATGGACATAAAGCTAGCCAAATGGGGTCTCCTGGACCTGCTAAGGCCCAGATCTAGGTTCCATATCTCCATGGAACCTTTCATACTTCCAATTTAAGCCAAGAAATGCAAGAAGAAACCCTAGATTTGACACATCAACACAAAACACGAAGTTTGGCTCTGAAAGTTACCTCAAGAAGACTCCCTTGAAGAATTAGCAACAGATCCAAGCTCCCAAACTCCTCAAGTTTGATCCTCTCCCTCCTTTCTTGCAATATCACACAAAATGGTGAACAAATGGCCTCCAAATACACTCACAAGGGCTCACAGTCGTATGGGGGGCTCTTAGGGTTCAAGGTGGCCGCAAATGAGGGCCATAAGGTCCTTTAAATAGGGCTTAGGACCGGGAAATTAGGGTTTCATTGAACAGCGCAGACTCGCCGAGTCCATATCCTAGACTCGCCGAGTCCAGACGAATCCCGCGTCCAGAATCGCGACCCTACTCGGCGAGTCTGAGCTCCAACTCGCCGAGTCCCCTCTCAAAACACAAAATAATCAAATCAATAAAGATACCTGGAATTCTGGGCTGTTACAATTCTCCCCCACTAGAACTAGACTTCGCCCTCGAAGTCTCGCTCTGAAAATAGCTCCGGATGCTGCTCCCGCATCTCGC
Organism: Lactuca sativa; assembly: GCF_002870075.4. Classification (NCBI taxonomy): domain Eukaryota; kingdom Viridiplantae; phylum Streptophyta; class Magnoliopsida; order Asterales; family Asteraceae; genus Lactuca; species Lactuca sativa. The sequence goes on along the minus strand of NC_056627.2, from coordinate 362,834,870 downwards.
GCTCCGGCTCCCAGGTCATCTCCGATCCCTTCCGGTGTTGCCACTGAACCAACACCAGAGGTACCTCCTTGTTCCTCAGAACCTTGATCTTTCGATCCCTGATGGCTACAGGCCTCTCAGCATAATTCAGACCCGCATCCACATGAATATCCTCTAATGGAACCACTGCCGACTCATCGGCTATACACTTCCTCAACTGCGACACGTGAAAAGTGTCGTGGATCTGCCCCAACTCGGCTAGCAACTCCAACCGATAGGCTACCCGGCCTACCCTTGCAATCACACGAAATGGCCCAATATACCGGGGCCCCAACTTGCCCCTCTTCCTGAATCGAATCACTCCTTTCCAAGGAGAGACCTTCAGGAGGACGAAGTCGCCGACCTGAAACTCAAGCTCGGACCGGCGTCTGTCTGCATAACTCTTCTGTCGGCTCTGGGTGGTCAATAACCTCTGTCTGACCTGCTGAATCTGCTCTGTCGTCTGAAGCATGATCTCTGTACTGCCCATCACTCTCTGCCCAACCTCTCCCCAGCAAATGGGGGTCCGACACCTCCTACCATACAACAGCTCAAAGGGTGGCATACCAATGCTCGAATGATGGCTGTTGTTGTAGGAAAACTCTGCCAAGGGTAAATACGCATCCCAGCTACCCCCGAAATCTAACACACACGCTCGAAGCATGTCCTCAAGCGTCTGAATCGTCCGCTCGCTTTGACCGTCTGTCTGGGGATGATATGCGGTACTAAAATGCAATCTAGTACCCAACTCCTCATGAAATTTCTTCCAGAATCTGGAAGTGAAGCGCACATCACGGTCTGAAACAATCGAGATCGGCACCCCATGCCGAGATACCACTTCCCTCACATATATCTCCGCCAACTTCTCCGCTGAAGAACTCTCACTGATGGCAAGGAAGTGAGCGCTCTTCGTCAACCTATCCACAATCACCCAAATTGCATCAACTCCTCTGGCAGTCCTCGGCAATTTGGTGATGAAATCCATAGTGATCTGTTCCCACTTCCATTCGAGAACCTCCAATGGCTGCAACTTGCCATGCGGTCTCTGGTGCTCGGCCTTAACCCTGCGGCAGGTCAAGCACCTCTCAACGAACCAGGCGACGTCCCTCTTCATACAGGGCCACCAATACTCATTCCTCAAATCCAAATACATTTTCGTAGCCCCCGGATGGATCGAAAACTTCGACCGATGAGCCTCTTCCATCAAAGTAATACGCGTACCACCCACGAACGGTACCCAAATCCGACTCTGAAACGTCATAAGCCCTCGTCCATCCGTAACGAACTCTGAAACCAAACCGACGACCCGCTCTCTCTTCTGCATCTCCGGTCGCACAGCCTCGGCCTGTGCCCCACGAATGGAATCCAACACTGGAGCTATCATGGTCAATCTCAAACATACATCTCGCAGTGGAGTACTCTCCGCCCTGCGGCTCAACGCATCGGCTACCACATTAGCCTTGCCTGGGTGGTACAGGATCTCACAATCATAATCCTTGACCACATCCAACCACCTCCTCTGACGCATATTTAGGTTGGGCTGATCCATCAAGTACTTCAAACTCTTATGGTCCGTGTATATCGTACATCGAACCCCATACAAGTAGTGACGCCAAATCTTGAGAGCGAACACTACTGCCCCCAACTCTAAATCATGCGTGGGATATCTCGTCTCATGAGGCTTCAGCTGCCTCGACGCATAAGCTATCACATGACCCCTCTACATCAACACTGCACCCAGCCCCAAAATCGATGCATCGCAATATACTACAAAATCCTCCATCCCTTCTGGGAGAGCTAATACCGGGGCTTCGCACAACCTTTGGCGAAGTGTCTCAAAGGAGGTCTGCTGCTCGGGACCCCATGAGAATGCAACACCCTTCCGGGTCAATCTGGTGAGCGGCACTGCGATCTTGGAGAAATCCTTAATAAATCTCCGATAATAACCTGCCAACCCAAGGAAGCTCCTGATCTCCGATGGTGACTTCGGCACCTCCCAGCTCATCACCGCCTCGACTTTGGCCGGATCGACCAGAATCCCTTCCTGGTTAACGAGATGTCCTAGGAACTAGACCTCCCGCAACCAGAAATCACATTTGGAGAACTTTGCATAAAGCTTCTCCGATCTCAATACCTCAAGGACCTCCCTCAAATGCTCCTCATGCTGCTCTCTAGATCTCGAATACACCAGAATATCATCGATAAATACAATCACTGACCGATCTAACATCGGCCTGCATACCCTGTTCATGAGATCCATGAACACAGCCGAGGCATTGGTGAGCCCGAAAGGCATCACCACAAACTCGTAATGCCCATATCGCGTCCTAAACGCTGTCTTCTGGACGTCCTCATCCCGTACCCTCACCTGATGATACCCCGACCTCAGATCGATCTTGGAAAACCAAGATGCTCCCTGCAACTGATCGAATAAATCGTCGATCCTCGGTAACGGGTAACGGTTCTTGACCGTCAACTTGTTCAACTCCCGATAATCAATGCACATCCGGTGTGAACCATCCTTCTTCTTGACGAACAGAATAGGTGCTCCCCACGGCGAGCTGCTCGGCCGAATGAATCCCTTCCCCAGCAACACTTGAAGCTGCGAGGACAACTCTTGCATCTCTGGAGGTGCAAGGCGATAAGGCACCTTAGCGATAGGCGCGGCCCCCGGAACCAGATCAATACCAAACTCCACTTGCCTCACAGGAGGTACTCCCGGAAGCTCCTCGGGAAAAACATCTGGAAACTCACGCACCACTGGAACTTCCTCAACTGATCTCGGTCTCTCGGAAGCCTCCCGCGTATCCATCACATACGCCACAAAACCCTTACAGCCCTGCTGTAAACACTGCCTCGCCCTAGCGGCCGAACAAAAGGCTGATCCTGAACGGGTACCCTCGCCGTACACCGAAAGAACTCTCCCACTAGGGTCTCGTATAGTCACCAGCTGACGCTCACAGTCGATGACAGCACCGAACCGGCTCAACCAGTCCATGCCCACAATGACACAGACATCACCCATCGCAATAGGAATCAGATCAATCGGAAACTCGACCCCGAAAATCTCTAACACACATCCCCGGAGAACCTCCGTGGCACAAATCACCCTCTCGTCAGCTATAGAAACTCTCAGAGGCCGACTCAACGGCTCACGACCAACGCTGATATGCTGACTAAAGGCCAAAGATACAAAAGACCGACTCGCACCCGAGTCAAATAACACTAGAGCAGACACAGAGTTTACAAGAAAAGTACCTACGCTTATCATAATATAAGCATAACATCTCAACATCGAAATAAATACATGAAATAAAGCATACCTGCCACAACATCGGGCGCAGCGCGGACCTCCTTCGCAGTCAGCTGAAAGGCTCTCCCACGAGCCCTCGTGGCCTCGACCTTCACCGGTCGAGTCTCAGAAACCCTGGCAGCAGGTGCAGATCCCTGAAGAAGCTGAGGGCATTCGGCCTTCCGATGGCCGGTCTGGTTGCAATGAAAGCAAACCGTAAACCCCTTGGGGCAATCCCTAGCGATGTGCCCCTCCTTGCCACACTTGTAGCAAGCACCAGATCGACATGCCCCCTCGTGACCCTTGCCGCACTTTCCGCAAGTGCGGCCCTTCGGACCTCCCGTCCTCGAATCAGCGGACTTAGTCCGCTTGGCTGCCGGCTGAGACTGAGCCGGCCGCCGGTCCACCCGCTGAGACTCGGCCTCCTCCCTGGCCTGGGTCTCCAACTCGATCTCGCGCTTCCTGGCATTCGCCTGAAGCTCAGCAAAGGTATGATAGGTGGAGTTTGACACAAACTCCCGGATATCCCTCCTCAAAACACCCAAGTACCGGCTCATCCGAGCCTGCTCTGTGGACACCAGCTCGGGGCAGAACATCGCCCTCTCATGAAACTTCCGCGTGATCACCGCAACCGAATCAGTACCCTGCTTGAGGGTCAAGAACTCCTGAACTAATCGTTCACTCTCCACCGGGGGAACGTACTCGTCTCTGAACATAGAGGTAAACCTCTCCCATGTCACTGCTGAAATCTCTGCCAAAGTGAAGTTCGCCGTCACGAACTTCCACCAATCCTTCGCTCCCAGACGGAGCTGGTTCAAAGCGAACCGTACCCTCAGATGCTCCGGACATGAACAAGTGTAGAAGCACCCCTCAATATCAGCGATCCACCTCATCGCAGCAATCGGATCTTGCGTCCCATCAAACTCAGGTGGCTTCGTGTTGCTGAACTCCCGAAACAGCAACGAGTCACCCCCCTATGGCCTGGCAGCGGCCACAGCTGCGGTAGCTGCAGCGGCTGCAGCCTCAGTCAATGCGGCGTACCGCTCATCAAAAGTCTCCATCAAGGTGGTCTTAATAGACCCAAACATCTCCGGAATCTCAGCCCCGGATCACTGCAGCCACCTCCTCATGAATCATCTGACGAATCTCCTCGTCACTCACACCGCTCGTACTCGGTCTGTGGCGTGGTCCAACCATGATGTCTCTGAAATACAACATAAAACTATCAGAGACTCCATCGAGTATAATCGCACTCGATAACGCAACCCTACTCAGTCTCCGTTATCTAGGGATTCTTACTTGGGTTTCCCCCTGACCCGGTGTCTTCGGTAGTACGGGCCCAATACTACCAACCACACCGCACCAGCATTCATCCCAAGTCTTCCTCGCCAAACCCCGGATAGTGAGCACTCTACTTTTGTTATGCACTATCTACCCGCACACTATCAAAGCATCTCATATCGGAAAACCTCACTAGACTAAGGCATCACAAATCAGGCCACTCTAGTCCTATCATGAATACCTAGTCTTCTAGCATGCATAACAATTCATATCATATCTTATCTCTTAACATAACATGGTAAGGTATTTTGGGGATCTTTACCGTTCGGGCGCTGACTGATCGTACACACTGCTTCTTTCTTGTTTACCACAAAATTATTTATAAAATTTTACGCCTTTATTTTAAAAGTTTTCCTCAAATCCTCGGTTTGAGTTCAGTTACGCCCGAAGGTGCACCCGAATCCCTCAAACCTGGGCTCTGATACCAATTTGTAACAACGTAAATTTTCAAACAAATTTTTTCATTTCAAAATAAAGTATTTTCATTCAGAACAAGGCATAAACATTCCAAGTGTCATGTCAGAATACAAATCATATGAATCCCAAGATCACAAAACCTCTATCAGTGTGTACAGATCACGCCGGCGCCTTCCCACGGTCCTCGCTAGCACCTGAAACACATACACAACAACTGTAAGCATAAATGCTTAGTGAGTTCCCCAAAATACAACTTACGCACATACGCCTTTCCAGGCCCTGACCTTCCGGTCCATGTGTCTCAGGGGACTTCCGTCCCTGCTGGGTAAACCTTCCGGTCCTACCCACGCCAACCTTACGGTCCACAACACAACGCCTTCCGGCCCATAACATAATCGCCTTCCGGCCCTTAACATAATGCCTTCCGGACCACATAACATACATAGCACGTATAACAATTAACTTATCACATATAGCACATATATCTCATATCATATCCGACCTTCCGGTCACACAGTCAAACCCTTCCGGGTACAGTATAATGAGAAGACTCACCTCATGAATATCGAAAGCTAGCAAATCCCAAAGTCACTCGTGCTCGATCCGCCGAGCTACAATCTCCCTATAACATCATACATCTCTTATTAACATTTTTATCTTCTAATTTTGACTATCCCTAAGAAGTCAAGCATAGGTCAACTCTGGTCAACGGTCAACGGTCAACTTGACCGGACTCGGCGAGTGCACAGGGGCAACTCGGCGAGTCTAGACGTATTCGTCAACTCCCTAAGATTCCCTCCTTACTCGTCGAGTGCTTCCCCTGACTCGACGAGTTCCACCTGGAAGAGTCGTGGGGCCACCCCGACTCAACTCGCCGAGTCTCAAGAACAACTCGGCGAGTCCCAGCTCGACTCAGTCCACCTGTCGACCCTCTCTAACTCGTCCTGACTCACTGAGTCAACCATAACTCGGTCAGGACTACACACTGGGTGTCCTCAAGGACAATCTTCAAGCGACTCGTCGAGTCTGTTAATCAGACTCGGCGAGTCCATGCCATGCACCAGCTAAAACTGGCTTTTGCGGTCAGATCCGTTCCATCCATTCATAGATCTGGCCTTCCCAAGCTTATTTGTCACGTAAAGTCTCAGACTTGGTTGCCATGCAATGCGTACAAGGCTTATTTTGGGGAAACAACCTCTAATATGACCACCTTAGCTTCTAACTCAAAAGGATGGACATAAAGCTAGCCAAATGGGGTCTCCTGGACCTGCTAAGGCCCAGATCTAGGTTCCATATCTCCATGGAACCTTTCATACTTCCAATTTAAGCCAAGAAATGCAAGAAGAAACCCTAGATTTGACACATCAACACAAAACACGAAGTTTGGCTCTGAAAGTTACCTCAAGAAGACTCCCTTGAAGAATTAGCAACAGATCCAAGCTCCCAAACTCCTCAAGTTTGATCCTCTCCCTCCTTTCTTGCAATATCACACAAAATGGTGAACAAATGGCCTCCAAATACACTCACAAGGGCTCACAGTCGTATGGGGGGGCTCTTAGGGTTCAAGGTGGCCGCAAATGAGGGCCATAAGGTCCTTTAAATAGGGCTTAGGACCGGGAAATTAGGGTTTCATTGAACAGCGCAGACTCGCCGAGTCCATATCCTGGACTCGCCGAGTCCAGACGAATCCCGCGTCCAGAATCGCGACCCTACTCGGCGAGTCTGAGCTCCAACTCGTCGAGTCCCCTCTGAAAACACAAAATAATCAAATCAATAAAGATACCTGGAATTCTGGGGTGTTACACTAAATGCCTAGGCTTTTAAGTTAATTGTAGTGTATATTCTATAATTTCTACCGTAGATGAGTTGACGCTTATAGGACTGTTTACTATTTGGATAAAACCGAATTATCCAATTGGACAATTTTGATTGAACAATTTGGTTCGGATATTCAGATTTTTGGATTAGATTTCACCAAAACCTAATTATTATTTTGGATTTCAGATTGGTTTTGATTTATAAAATAAGAACCAGATAGTCCAAAATAACCGAATAACAACTTATTATTTATTTATTTTTAATATATCTATAATTATTTATTAATTTTATAAAAAAAAATTCAAAAAAGTTCAAAAGGTTTCACCTAATAAAAAAAATAATATGCATTTTCTTTCAAAAGTGTTTTATCTATTAAATATTAATTATAATATATCATCTTTCTTAGTAGTTGTTTATAAATTATAAATTACAATTAAATAATTTGTTTTTGCTTCTTCTATAAAAATTGAATAATATTATAATTATATATCGTTTTAAAATGTTATGTCTTTTGAAAACCGAATTATAAAAATCGATCAAACCAAATTGTAATTGGATTGGATCGGATCGGATTTGAATTTAGTTTGGACAATTCAGATCCATATTTTGAAGACCAAAATAAATTTGGATTTACTTAATTAGATCGGATCGAACCGATCCATCCATACGAACACCCTTAGATGCCTAGATGTCACCTTAGTTAGAATGTTACTTCCTTAAGGTGTTGCCACTTTAATGTATATATCCATTTTAATATTTAAACATAATTTATATAGTTATTTTTGTTCCACTTTTTTATGTTTTCTTTTAATCCAAATGATACAGGTTAAATTTTTATTCTTACCATTAGTTTTTTTTCTTAATCACCACAAACGGGTGTATATAAGAAGCCTTTTTAAAAATATATAAACCTAATTTTAAGAAGCATTTTTTATGTGTTTGCACCAGGCCTAAGATAAGTCGGAACCGACACCGTTAATCAACCCTTCCTTGTTTGGCATAATCGGAGATAATCGTGTGCTATGTAAATGCGCTTTTTAGAGGCATTTCATTGAACAACCGACTAACATCTATAAGAAACCATGTTTTCTGTACAAAGCCATCAAATGGTTCATGAACAAGCTATCAATAGATAGGTGAATTCTAACTGATAGTAATTTATTCTAATTACTTTGAGCATGGAGGATATGAGATATAAACCTTTTAATTTCAATATTAGATCGATTGTCGATTAGTGGTCAATGATATTTTGATTGGTGTTTAAGTCACCAACGAGTGTTCGTGCACCAGAAGCATCCATTCATATCAATGAAACTTTCTTCAATGGCAAAGGAGTTTGTATATATAGTTTTAGCAACATAAATTTTAATAATAATTCATCTGCAAAACTTTCTTCAATGAGAGTCATCATCACACTACCAACATCACCATCGTCAACCACCATTTACTGCCAACTTCATTCGAGTAGAAACGCATCTCCTTTTTAGTTACTTCACTCTAGATATGACGTAAAAGCAAACACATATAACCAAATCGCTTCATAATAGGAGATCATGGAGGTGCTTTTCTTTCAGGCATTTCATCGAGCACCTTCAGTGCACTGTTCTTCCCCCCATTTTTCTAACCCGTTTCATCTTCACAAAAGGCACAATTAAAGACCCTTTGACTACTTGAAAACATATGCGAATTCAAGACCATTTCAAACCAAACAAAGTGCAATCAAAAAACACTTTAAGGACATTAGAGTTGTACAGGGGCAACTCCAAAAAGTTGGGTTTGATTTTGCGATTTCAATAGGTAACGAACTGATAATCGGTTGATAATATTGTCACTGAAGTCGGTTATAAATAGAAACAGGGGAGACAAGAGTTATACATTCATAAACTTATTCGTGATTGTGATGAAATCAATCTGTGTAGCCGAATGGGAGGTTCGGAACCGAGCAATTATCATTTTCGTTTGGAGACTTGTTTGGATGGGTTTAATCTGTGATAATGTCTAATGACGATTTGTGCCTTTGAACAGGTGTAGAAACATTTGGGAATAATGAGCCTGTGATCTCTCTTAAACTTGAGATATGCTCAAAACGCTAGTCAAGGGGGTTGCTAGCGCACCAGGAGCTTGAGGATGAACAAAAATCACACCCCTTCTTCAATCGAGCACAAAAGCACCACCCCTTATTTCCCCTTGTTTAATCGATTTCAGGTAGGTTCTTCAAAAAGGAATATGAGTTCAGGCATGTATGATAATCGATTTCAGGTAGGGGTTTAGCAAGGGCTGAACATGGTACGGTACTTTCCTTGAAACCGTGTATGGTACAAACTATAGCATTACCGTACCATCTATACTTGGTATCAACTTGTTGGCTACCAACAATTTTGGTTGGTACATATTTGGTATTGGTATATACCAAAAACTCAAACTAATATGAATTTGAAGAATTTAATCATTGATAATTTATATAAGTCTTCAAATTATAATCATCACCGGTGGTTCGGAAGTTTTCCGAACTTGAAAACAAAATAAGCAAAAATTAGGTTGGGTGTTTGGTATTATATTTACACATTATCTACAAAATAAAGTGCCATCATCCACCAATAAAGTAACAAAATATGTAGCATCCATGCGTTCTGTAGCGTCCTAAAATTCAAGACTAAAAATTTCTTTTAATAAAATATTATTTAAAGTAAAATCATCATTTCAAAACATAAACAGAGTATTAGTTTTCAAAACACATGTTCATTATCAGAGTAAAACATTCATAGGCTGACTAATCTATGGTGTGTGCCATGCGATCATCCCGAGCTCCATTATCCGCTACCGGAAGTACCTGAAACCAAAACTGAAAACCGTAAGCACGAAGCTTAGTGAGTTCCCCAGATACCACATAACATACAAACCATTCATAGCCAAGAATCGACTTATCCATAATCAAGTAAGGTGTTATGTGCCAAACATAGTCTTGCCATTATGCCACGGGCCGCGCGTGGTCTTCCTGGTCAAGCCTGGGCCGCTCCCTGGGTCTTACAGACAAGTGCCAAAGGCCACCCCTTGGTCTTTTATGCAAGTATCACAAAGACAACCGTACATACTACTCTACTTAGCTAAACAACATACAGTGTGCTAGAAGCCACCTCCTCGTCTTTCATATATAATAGCATACAATGCGCCAGGAGCCACCTCCTAGTCTTTCATACATAATAGCATACAATGCGCCAGGAGCCACCTCGCGGTCTTTCATATATTTTGCCTAGGGCTAACCCCCGGGTCTTCCTACCATACATAATAACATACTGTGTGCTAGGAGCCGCCCCCTGGTCTTTCATGCATATTGCCTAGGGCTAACCCCCGGGTCTTCCTACCATACATAATAACATACTGTGTGCCAGGAGCCGCCCCCTGGTCTTTCATGCATATTCTAAATGGGCCGGCATTGGTGCCTTAGACCCATACAAACAGTGAGGAGACTCACCTCGCACTGCTGAACTCTGCTGATAATCCTCTGGCTGCTGACCGACAATTCTCTGAACTCCTGCTCCACTCGCTCCCCGAGCTACCAATGTCAAGGCAACACTGAGTCTAACTGACCCCCGAAAGACAACCAAGTCAACTCAGGTCAAAGTCAAAGTCCTGGTCAAAGTCAACCTTCCAGGTCAACCCTACTCGTCGAGTCACCCTACTGACTCACCGAGTTCATAGGTCCAGAGTCCTTCCACTCGCGACTCTACTCGCCGAGTCAGTCCATGACTCGCCGAGTCTACCGATTTCCGAGTCCTGACCTGTTCAACTCACCGAGTCTCTAATCGACTCACTAATTCGAGTCTAAACTCGAAGGGTTTGGGGTTTTGCGACCTGACTTGCCGAGTCCAAGAACAGACTCGCCGAGTCCAAGACAATCTTCATCCAACTCGCCGAGTTCATGCCCAACTTCATCCGACTCGACGAGTTGTTCATCCTACTCGTCGAGTTCCTCCTCATCTTCAAGCTACTCGCCGAGTCCACTCAAAGGACTCGCCGAGTCCATTCGGTCCTTCATACATGCAGAGGACTTTTGAGTCATGCAGGGACTCAAATCTGTAGATCTACCCTTCCCAAGCCTATTCCTCACGTAAAGTTGCAAACTTTACATGTAGAGAAGGAGATCTAAGCAAAATACACCATAAACTAGGGTTTAAGGCAAGAAGGCTCCATAATCAGCTCAAGGGCAGATACTTTATGGGACACTAGACCAAAACAAGCATGGATCTGAGGTAGCAACCTCAGATCTGGACTTCTAGCTCGAAATGGTTACTATCATGCCAAGAATGCCTAACACACACATAGATCTAGGTGCAAGGGAGTCCAAGGACTAGCTTATTACCTCTAAAAGCTTAGAAATGTCTTCCCAATCCCGGATCTACAGCCCCCTTTTTGCACTCTCAAGATTCTTCTTCTTTCTCCAAGCTTAATGCACTCTTCAAGGCAATAATTGGCTCAATCAATGGATGTGACGGCTAGGGTTTGGTATCCAGGGCTAAAGAGGCAGTAAGGAACCCTAGGAAGAAGATTAAGACATTTATATAGGCTCCAAGTCCCGAATTTAGGGTTTTCCATGCACAGACCAGACTCGCCGAGTCACCTTGGCCGACTCGCCGAGTCGGTCACTTACTCCTCGACCCGGATCCCGCTCGGACTCGCCGAGTTCCTCCTTGGACTCGCCGAGTCGCCCCTAAAATTAGGGTTTTCTTTCCTTTCTTGGCCTTCAAAACTTTGGGTGTTACAACTCTCCCCCACTTAAACTAAACTTCGTCCTCGAAGTTTGCTATGGCCCACCGCCTGCGATCTGCCTCCAATAACTCACCAATTAATCCAACACCAGCTGCCTACCTTCGCTGGCCTCCCGCTCGGTCATTCTGACTAACACAAATCCTTGCGGATAATCATTTCGGGTCAACTCTGACCCTGATCATTCTGGAACACAACTTACTCAGCCGACAACCTTCTGGTACTCTCCGAGTACCGCAACTGAACCCATAGGGATTCACCCCTTCTTTCCTCACGCGATTCCCTTGCCTTCCCAAGGCGATGCCCCAAAACAACTATCTCCCCTGCCACTGTGAAGATCCTATCTTCACCAAATCCATTACTCCCGCTACTTCCAGTACGGGTCATTATCGCCAGTATCCACTGGGCATTCTTTCTAATATAATTGGTGTCGAGCACTCCACGACCAACTATCTGAATTTCACCATAGAATGCTTACCAACACTGCTACTGGCTGGAAATTTCTGGTATTCCTTATCTGCCTTCCGGATGAACTGAGACCACCCTGGTCCCTACCAATTTACCAATATCTGGATTACCTGCTCCCACCGGTCGCTAGCCCAACTCAACTCCTAGTCGCTCCCGGCAACTTTCGAAGAAACTTCACCAATAACCGCTCAATCCACTCTGCCACTAATTCATACACCTGATACATTCGCTCTAACGAATAGGGACCGATGAATGCTACGGGCCACCCCGTAGTCTTACAACACTTCTACGCTGCCAGCCAACCCAAGCTACGGGCCACCCCACAGTCTTGCTAAACCAGTGCTACGGGCCACACCGTAGCCTAACCATACTCACATACGATTGCTACGGACCACACCGCAGTCTTAATATACTTCTCTTACTATCTAGCCACTGGTGAATGCTACGGCCATCCGGTAGTCTGACAACACCTTCCCGCACCGACTAGCTGCTAGCGGATGCTACGACTAACCCGTAGTCGATCATACAGCACAATCGAGTACTCCCAAGTGGTACTCATGGCCCAAATGGAACTCCCAACCGATTCCTTTGTAATCTACGACCAGAAATTTTGAGAATGAGGTCTCACAATTGGCAAGTTTTTCCCAACTTCCAATTTACACTATCCTCCAATCATACAATCACCTGAGCCGTCTTTCTTCCTAACAGGAGAGCGAAACTTAACCTAGTTTCAAAACCCCTTCTACTCCCATAACCTGATTGTTTCTCCCCCACTTAGCCTCAGCTAAGTCTTTACTGCCTGCGAAAACCCGAAGATTTCCATTCCTTCCTTCCTTACACGATAGGCATGATCACCACCATCGCCCTATCCCTACTAGCGATCATTCTCTAGCCCACTCCAACTACCGTATGATTACCGATTACTAGATGAACACCTCCCGCATCCCTGATGCTAAAAAAATCCTCTAAGCTCTGACTACTGTCCTTATAGCCCGAGTAACTTGGCACAGACTCCTTGGTGATAAGCCACTTTCCTTGATGCTTCCGAAAGACATCCCGAACGCCCAGATCAGAACCATCAAACCCTGATGATGGTGACTGACCACTCCCGAACCATTTTCAGCCGTAACCGAGATGATACCGGATACTTCGAACCCGAAGTGAAAGATGACCTACACTAGCTACTAATAGCTCCTAGTATGTAATTGGCATATGACAATTCCAAAATACAATCCAAATACAAGCAGAGAGACAAATCATACATAAAATCGCCTGAGTCTAGGGTAAAAACTTCCCTAATTCACATAGGAATGAAAATAGCCATATATACGTACCTGCAATATTCCTTTCTGTAATCCAGATCTTCCGCATTTGTCACTGCATGACACTACCCTCTCGCCCATCCGTAATCCTCATAGTTGTTGGGGCAGGCGCACTCCCTGCTCCTCCCCTCATCGTCGAGCAGTCAGTCCTCTTGTGGCCCACCTGATTGCAGTGAAAACATTATGGGCTCCCCCCCCCCCCCCCCCCCCCCCCCCCGTGGGCAGTCCCTGCTGACGTGACCATCACTGCCATACTTGTAGCGCCGGAACCCCTGGAAAGACACACTCCCTCGTGCGGTTTCCCGCACGTGCTGCACTGACTTCGGCCTTGCCGACCCACTAATCGCTGATCTGAAGTCTTGGGTCTCTTCCCGGGACCCTCCAAAGTGAATGTCTGATCTGACTTCCTCTTCGCAATGTGCTCCAGATCGATCTCCCTCTCCCTAGCTCTAGCAATCATAGAGTCCAGGGTCGGGCATGCCGAGAAGCTGACATGCTCCCGAATCTCCGCTCTCAACATGTCATGATAGCGGGTCCTCTGCATCTCATCATCCCCTGCATACTGAGGAACTAATAGGGCCCTCTCCCGAAACTTGGCGGTAATCTCCGCCACCGACTCTGTCGTCTGTCTCATGTCTAGGAATTCTCTAGCCAGCTGCTGAAGCTCCACTGCCGGTGTAAACTCCGCCCTAAACCTAGTCACGAAGTCTGACCAGGTCATAGCCTCGACAACCGAGGCTCCCAATGAGTCTCCAACTAACTCCCACCAATCTCTAGCTCTGTCTCTCAAACATGCCGCCGCAAAGCGGACCTTCGACCCATCCGGGAAGAAGCTCGTCAACTGTGTAGACTCAATGTCTGCGATCCATCTCCTGGCAGCAATGGGGTTCTTCACCCCGTGAAAATCCGGCGCACCACACCCTCGGAAGTCCTTGAAGGACAGCGTGCGTGTACTTGCCTGGCCAGACGCCAAATCACTCCTGAAAGCTCGGAGGCGATCCTCCATCAGCTCAATGATCCCCTCCTTGATCGACCCGAAAATGACCGGGGTCGACTCAAGGATGCCTCTCGTAATCTCAGATGCGATGAACTCGCGCAACTCATCATCAACTGGTTCGGATCCCGCGCCCGAACCTGATCCTGAACCGGATCCTGACCCGCCCACTGGTCTCTCTCGCAACGTCACCATGCTGAAAATATAACACAACCACTATCAGAATACTGATCACTGCTGCGAGGCCAAACACACGCACTACCAGGTTCCCGGTCTTGTCTCGGCCCTTCCCAAATCGAGTACGAATCCTCTGCTTTCAGTAGTACGGGCCCATACTACCTTCCACATTTATCCGTACTTTCCTCAAGAACTGCCTTGACTCCACCAGGTCCCTTTCTACTACTTCTGCTTCCAGCACTACCTCATCCTAGGCTGACCCTAGGGAAACCTCTGACTCAACTCAAACCAGTCCTCAGCTGCTGAAGGCTTCCTTGCGATGCCAATTAGCCATCACCTGGATACCATCACATGTGACGAGGCTCAGATAATCCTTCGAGTAAAAGACTCGTCTCTACAACGATTAGACTCAAACGAGAGCTGCGCAATAGGGCCAAATCCAGCACTCTGAGATTATTCAACCCTGATCACATGTGACGTGGCGTATCCACTTAATGTCTAACTCCCATCACTCAAAATCCCACCATGCACAAAGCAAGCAACATTCAGACAAGGGGAAAATCTAACCACAACATACTCAAGCAATCATACACACATAGCAAAAATCTGAACTAGCATGCAACACAAACTCATAACTCAGGCATAACCTAAACAGGCTATCCTACTACTGTCTAATCAGCACTACTATGCAGCTCAAAAGCACAAATAACAGGCACATAAGGCATCATCCCTAGATCCTTAGTCCTATTCTAGCATGCTGTTCTATTAACTGATAATCAAATCATAGACTAATATGGGTATTTTGGGGTACTTACTTGAGCTCGGTTGATTGCATGCATCACACCCTTTTTCTCTTTTCAAAGTTCTTTTCTTTCTGAATTATTTTTGCCTTTCTAAAACTGTTTTCTTTCCCAAAACTCTTTTTTACAAAACTGTCTTTTCATTTTGAAAACTTCTATACCAATTCCTCAGTTTGAGTTCAGACACACCCGAGAGCATGTACGAATCCCTCAAACCAAGGCTCTGATACCAACTTGTAACGTCCCAAAATTCAAGACTAAAAATTTCTTTTAATAAAATATTACTTAAAGTAAAATCATCATTTCAAAACATAAACAGAGTATTAGTTTTCAAAACACATGTTCATTATCAGAGTAAAACATTCCTAGGCTGATTAATCTATGGTGTGTGCCATGCGATCATCCCGAGCTCCATTATCCGCTACCGGAAGTACCTGAAACCAAAACTGAAAACCGTAAGCACGAAGCTTAGTGAGTTCCCCAGATACCACATACCATACAAACCATTCATAGCCAAGAACCGACTTATCCATAATCAAGTAAGGTGTTATGTGCCAAACATAGTCTTGCCATTATGCCACGGGCCGCGCGTGGTCTTCCTGGTCAAGCCTGGGCCGCTCCCTGGGTCTTACAGACAAGTGCCAAGGGCCACCCCTGGTCTTACAGACATGTGCCAAGGGCCACCCCCTGGTCTTTTATGCAAGTATCACAAAGACAACCGTACATACTACTCTACTTAGCTAAACAACATACAGTGTGCCAGAAGCCACCTCCTCGTCTTTCATATATAATAGCATACAATGCGCCAGGAGCCACCTCCTGGTCTTTCATACATAATAGCATACAATGCGCCAGGAGCCACCTCCCGGTCTTTCATACATATTGCCTAGGGCTAACCCCCGGGTCTTCCTATCATCCATAATAACATACTGTGTGCTAGGAGCCGCCCCCTGTTCTTTCATGCATATTGCCTAGGGCTAACCCCCGGGTCTTCCTACCATACATAATAACATACTGTGTGCCAGGAGCCGCCCCCTGGTCCTTCATGCATATTGCCTAGGGCTCAAGGTTGTAGAACTCGCTACTCGGTACCTGCTCGGCCGACTG
The DNA here is from genome assembly GCF_002870075.4 of Lactuca sativa. Classification (NCBI taxonomy): domain Eukaryota; kingdom Viridiplantae; phylum Streptophyta; class Magnoliopsida; order Asterales; family Asteraceae; genus Lactuca; species Lactuca sativa. The sequence goes on along the minus strand of NC_056627.2, from coordinate 362,818,352 downwards.
GGGAGTAGCAAGTACTCGGGGAGTACTCGGATTCGTTAATTCATGTAGAAATATTTTTTGGAAAATTATATATGTCAAAATCATAAGTTAAAATCATAATTTGATTGAAATATATAACCAAAATCAGATACATGTGAATACATAAAAACTGAAATACGCATAATTGTCTCACTACGTGGAAAATTACTGAAAATTTACGATATATGTAGTAATAATCACATGTTTGTGTCAACTAATAAATCATTAAGTGCATTATACATATTAATCTTGAAATTCTTGATTTTTTTCTCTTTTTATGACAATTTTGACCCTTTGACTGAGTTTGACCGATTTTGACCGAGGCCCGAGTAAGACCGAGTAGGCCCGAGTTTGACCGAGTTTGTCCGATTTTTGACCGAGTTTGACCGATTTTTGGCCGATTTTGACTAAATCCGAGTTTTTTGGCCGAGTTGACATTACTCGCCTCGGTGGAGGGCCGATTCCGAGTACTCGGCCAAGTAGGCCGAGTTTTGCAACACTGCTAGGACTAACCCCCGGGTCTTCCTACCATACATAATAACATACTGTGTGCCAGGAGCCGCCCCCTGGTCTTTCATGCATATTCTAAATGGGCCGGCATTGGTGCCTTAGACCCATACAAATAGTGAGGAGACTCACCTCGCACTGCTGAACTCTGCTGATAATCCTCTGGCTGCTGACCGACAATTCTCTGAACTCCTGCTCCACTCGCTCCCCGAGCTACCAATGTCAAGGCAACACTGAATCTAACTGACCCCCGAAAGACAACCAAGTCAACTCAGGTCAAAGTCAAAGTCCTTGTCAAAGTCAACCTTCCAGGTCAACCCTACTCGTCGAGTCACCCTACTGACTCGCCGAGTTCATAGGTCCAGAGTCCTTCCACTCGCGACTCTACTCGCCGAGTCAGTCCATGACTCGCCGAGTCTACCGATTTCCGAGTCCTGACCTGTCCAACTCACCGAGTCTCTAATCGACTCACTGATTCGAGTCTAAACTCGAAGGGTTTGGGGTTTCGCGACCTGACTCGCCGAGTCCAAAAACAGACTCGCCGAGTCCAAGACAATCTTCATCCAACTCGCCGAGTTCATGCCCAACTTCATCCGACTCGACGAGTTGTTCATCCTACTCGTCGAGTTCCTCCTCATCTTCAAGCTACTCGCCGAGTCCACTCAAAGGACTCGCCGAGTCCATTCGGTCCTTCATACATGCAGAGGACTTTTGAGTCATGCAGGGACTCAAATCTGTAGATCTACCCTTCCCAAGCCTATTCCTCACGTAAAGTTGCAAACTTTACGTGTAGAGAAGGAGATCTAAGCAAAATACACCATAAACTAGGGTTTAAGGCAAGAAGGCTCCACAAGGTTGTAGAACTCGCTACTCGGTACCTGCTCGGCCGACTGGGGAGTAGCAAGTATTCGGGAGTACTCGGGGAGTACTCGGATTCGTTAATTCATGTAGAAATATTTTTTGGAAAATTATATATGTCAAAATCATAAGTTAAAATCATAATTTGATTGAAATATATAACCAAAATTAGATACATGTGAATACATAAAAACTGAAATACACATAATTGTCTCACTACGTGGAAAATTACTGAAAATTTACGATATATGTAGTAAGAATCACATGTTTGTGTCAAATAATAAATCATTAAGTGCATTATACATATTAATCTTGAAATTCTTGATTTTTTTTCTCTTTTTATGACAATTTTGACCCTTTGACTGAGTTTGGCCGATTTTGACCGAGTTGGCCGAGTTTGACCGAGGCCCGAGTAAGACCGAGTAGGCCCGATTTTGACCGAGCTTGTCCTATTTTTGACCGAGTTTGACCGATTTTGACTAAATCCGAGTTTTTTGGCCGAGTTGACATTACTCGCCTCGGTGGAAGGCCGATTCCGAGTAATTGGCTGAGTACTCGGCCGAGTAGGCCGAGTTTTGCAACACCGTGTAATAGTCTAGGTCAACCTTTGTAACTCATTTTGAAGTAATAAAGAGGAATTATGTGAATATTATATGAATTATGTGCTTATTTGCTTAATTATTATGATTTAATTAATTAATAATAAAAATAAGCGTTGAAAATAAATATTAGATAAATCCGATATCTTTTAATAAAGTTGTAGTGGCCGAAACAAGGATTCCGGAGATATAAGAACACCGAAATACGAGTTATAACGAATAAATTATGACCTGTCGAAGTTTCGCGACGGAACCGACATGGCACGGGGAAGCGTAAAAAGTGAATTTACGATAAAGTGCTTTTTAGCCTTATCAATCTAAACGAAAGTCGTAGTGTTCGTTAAACCGAGAGCGTACATAAAAAGAACGCCCAAATCTGACTTCGTATGAGGAAGTTATGATTTTTCTAAGTTTTAGCTTAGCAGTAGACAGCTAAAAACTCGAATTTAAGATCGAGCGATATTTAGCCGACACAACCTAACGAGAATCGAAGATCTCGTCAATATTGGTACAACGGTAAAAAGACAGACGAAAACGGATGTCGGATGAAGAAGTTATGAATTTTTAACGGATTTTCCTGTCCAAGTCTGTTAAAAATAATGATATTAAAAATAAATTCAAAATTAGCGGACGAAGTCTATATGTAAGTTGTAGAATATATTCCCGCCTACGCGTGCATATAAAGAACGTCAAAAATGGAGCCCGTATGAGAAAGTTATGGATTTTAGAAGGTTTGGGTGCAATTTTCGAGAAATTCGCATGGATTGGAGCCAGCCACATCACCCTCGCGAGATCATGCCTCGTGTCCGACATGCGTCGTAGTCCGATTCGCCTAAAGCTTCGGTGCAATGCGCGTCTGACGCGCCTCGCCCCGTGTCAGACTTCCGAGCCTCGCACACGGCCGCTCGCATGTGTGTCACCTGCCTTTCGCGTGTCCAAAGCTCGCACAAGCCACATCTCCCCTCCGATCTGAGCCTCGCAGCTGCTACGTGGAGTCTTCTCAACCATTTGAACTTCGGTCTCGCACCCTATAAATATGGGGGGTTGCGAGACTTGCCGGCTATAATTTGAAATTTGCCACTTTTCACCCCTAAACTTATATTTTGACTATTTTGACTTCCGCAGAAGCCCCGGTATCATTTCCATCACTCGAAACACATCCCGAAGTGCCCGAAGACCTTGAAAATTTCATATTTTTGGTTTTGAAGCTCCAACTTCGCAGAGCCCGGTTTTTCATTAAAGCCCCCGGTTTTATCAGAAATGATCATTTTAAGAAACGAAGTGCTGCCCGATTATCATAAAATCAAGTGAGTGTATAGTCACTTTCATCTTACACATAGATATGAAGTATTTTGTATCAATACGTGTTGTGTGTGTATATATATATATATATTGATTGTTTATTTGAGATGGTTGTTGAATGAATGTTTATACGAGTTTTAAAATGATTGAAACTGTATATATATATATATATATATATATATATATATATATATATATATATATTAAGTATAACATGGGTAGATGAAATAGTTGGCGTGTGATAAATTGATGAGAGGCCTCGATGTTGTTGTTGTCCCAATCATCTAGCGGAGTATGGATGACGACCACAGACTCTTCTAGAAAGTCTAGTGGAACGCTAGCAGGCTCGCAACCTGTAGGTGTTTGTGGGCTTGATGTTCACCGGTGTACTCCATCCCCCAGATGGTTGCCTTACGGGCATATGTGGTTGAGGAATCCCCTTTGCAGTAAAGTCCATCCCGATGATAAAATCCTTAGACTAGGTCCCTTATATAGGTGTTTAGTGACGTAAAGTGAGGATAACGGGAATGGGTAATAAGGGTTATTATTGGTTTGGTGAAATTAATAAATTTATTGTTGGTCGATGTAATTAATAAATTTATTATTATTTGTGGGTTGAAAACCCTATATGCTCACCAGGCTCCCAAGCCTGACCCACACAGATTTCTGTTTTACATGTAGTGGACCCAGAACATAATTTGGATGATGATGAGGGATTTTTGGATTATAGGCCAGTAGTTGTAAATAACTGTTGTAAGGCTTATAATGTAGTGTTTATGCTTTTGATCTGTATTGAACATGACATCCCGAGTCTTTTTAAAGAAATACATTTCTACGGAATTGCTTTGATAAATCTTTATCATATTTTTATTTTGGGAACAAATTCCACAACACCTTTATGTAAAATGTTACTCTGATTTTCAAACAATCATAAAAAAAATCGGTCTTTTTTGCCGTGAAAATGGGGATGTCACAGTTGGTTTCAGAGCATTAGTTTAAGCGAACTAGGAATTTGTAGGATTTCTAGACTTAAACTTAGAATGCTAAGTGATGATTGTGAGATGAGTGTCTACCATATTTAAGACACGAGCACTAGTATATTTTAGGAAAGTTTCCTAAAATGCTTTTATGTGCTAAATGCTATATGTTTACCATATATGCCATTAATTGTTCGGATCTATGGTTTGTTGCCAACCGAATCTGGAAACCTTATGTGTGTAGGATTCTAAACGTATGACTACGATATTATAACTAGCATGTTAACATTTAGGAGTCTATATTGAATAAAGATCTAAATTCACCCTATTCGGTGTATAGATCAAGATGGCAAGAACCCGCAATGGAGCTGGGAATGCAAATGGGAATAGCAATCAACCCCCAGTACTTGAGCAAGTACCTGTTGCAGGAGTTGCACCTGAGCCAATGACGATGGATGGAGTACAAGCGATGATGCAGATGATGTTGGATCGCCAAATGGAGCAGACAAGGCGATTACTGCAACAGATTAGGGAAGAAACTACGATACCTGTTGGACAGCCCGAATTGAATGAAGGGCAGTCAAATGGAGGGAACTACAGTGGGACTGTTGGTCAAGCCAACCCACCGATAGTTAGACGAAACAACCAGGATGGAGGAGGTGATGGATGTGGATGCAAATACAAAGATTTCATGGCATCCAAACCATCGTGTCTATCTAGAAGTCTGACACCGGTGGAAGTTATAAATTGGATCTCCGAAATGGACACAATGTTTGAAAGTTATGAGTGCAACAACAAACAGAAGATCGCACTTGCAATTCCTCCGTTAAAATCTGGTGTATTGAGCTGGAGGAAGTTACTAGCTGATTCGATGCCCAAGGGAGAAACTAGTAAGATGTCTTGGGAAGACTTTGTGGTACTACTGAAATTGCAATACTGCTCTGAGCAGGATCTTCTGGAAATCAATAATGAGTTTTAGAATTTGAAGAAAGGAAAAATGTGTGTTACTGAATACACTGCTAGTTTCATAGAAAAGATGAAGCTTATTCCATATGTAGTTCTAACTGAACTCTCTAAGGTCAATAAGTTTGCACATGGTTTACCAGCAGATTTTGGTCCAATGGTTAAGCAAGCAAACACATTGAAAGCTGCCATCTGGGTTGCTAAGAATGTTGAGACCCAGATCATCGAGAAGGGTCTGGAAAGGACATATGTTGGTGAAAAAGGAAGTTCGAGGGACCTTCGAGGCCCAACAAGAAAAGTAAATTCTCGAAGTCTGGTTCAAGAGGAGGAGGAGGAGAAGCCAAATGGTTCGAAAAATGTAAGAAGAAGCACCATGGGAAATGTGGCGAAGAGGTCACATGTTTTAAATGTGGAAAGCCTGGGCACTATGCCAATGAATGCACCCTCATCAAGAAATTTTGCTATGGGTGTGGTGAGGAAGGGCACATCTCGAGAGAATGCCCAAAGAAGAAAAGGGAAGCAAGGCCCAATCTCCCACCAAAGCCAAAAGCTAGAGCCTTCCAAATGACACTTGAAGCTGCAAAGGAGGAAGTGGATGTCGCTTCAGGTACTTTTCTCGTAAACGAATTGCTTGCCCAAATTTTGTTTGATTCTGGAGCCAACTACTCCTTTATTTCGCATGAATTTGGTATAAAACTAGCTTTGCCTGTTGATAGACTAGATAATGCTTTAATAGTCGAGGTTGCTAGTGGCAAGTTTATACCTATTAGCTATCGCATGAAAAACATCTTCATAGACTTGAATGGAAATAAGTTCCACGAGGAATTATTGCTTATTGAGTTAAATGGTTTTGACATCGTGCTGGGAATGGATTGGCTTAGCGCCAATGATGCCGAAATATTGTGTAGGAAGAAGATAGCAAAAGTAAACCCGCAAGGGAAAGAGTCATTTATGGTGTATGGGGACAAACGCAGAGTGAGTTCTGGAATCATTTCCACAATGAAAGCCATAAAGTGTTTGGCGAAGGGATGTACATTATATCTAGCGTTTGTGATTGATGCTAAGAAGGAAAAGAAGGAGGTGCAGGAGATACCAGTGGTGTGTGACTTTCCGGAAGTCTTTCCCGAAGATCATCCTGGATTGCCCCCTGATAGACAAGTGGAGTTTAGAATAAACTTGTTACCAGGAACAACACCAATAGCAAAAGCACCATACCGATTAGCACCAACGGAGATGAAGGAGCTTATGACACAACTTCAGGAGTTATTGGACAAAGGTTTCATTAGACCTAGTTCATCACCCTGGGGAGCTCCGGTGTTATTCGTAAAGAAGAAGGATGGGAGCTTGAGAATGTGCATTGATTATAGAGAGCTGAACAAGGCAACAATAAAGAACAAGTACCCGTTGCCAAGGATTGATGACCTGTTTGATCAGTTGCAAGGTTCGAGTTATTTCTCGAAGATCGATCTAAGGTCAGGATATCATCAGCTAAAGGTGAGAGAGTAGGATATTGAGAATATGGCTTTCAGAACAAGATATGGACACTACGAGTTCTTGGTTATGTCGTTTGGACTAACCAATGCTCCAACAGCCTTCATGGATTTGATGAATAGGGTTTGTAAACCATTCCTCGATAAATCCGTGATAGTGTTCATAGAGGACATTCTGATTTACTCGAAAAGCCAGGAGGAGCATGGTAAACATTTGCAAGAAGTGTTAGAAGTATTGAAAAAGGAGAAGCTGTATGCTAAGTTCTCCAAATGTGATTTTTGGATTCAGGAAGTCCAATTCTTGGGTCATGTGGTCAACCAAGATGGAATAATGGTTGATCCAGCAAAGATTGAAGCTGTAATGAAGTGGGAACAACCGAAAAGTCCCACGAAGATTCGAAGCTTTTTGGGATTAGCTGGATATTACCAAAGGTTTATCTAAGGCTTTTCTTCGATAGCTGCTCAATTGACAGCTTTGACACACAAAGGAGCTACTTATATTTGGAGTGAAAAGCATAAGGAAGCCTTTGAGAAGTTAAAGAAGAAATTATGTGAAGCACCAATTATTTCTTTTCCAGAAGGAGTTGAAGACTTCGGAGTTTATAGTGATGCATCTGGAGTTGGGTTAGGTTGTGTTTTGACCCAGCAGGATAAGGTAATTGCATATGCATCAAGACAACTAAAAGAGCACGAAAAGAACTACCCCACTCATGATTTGGAGTTGGCAGCGATAGTATTCGCCCTAAAGATATGGAGGCATTATCTTTATGGCACAAAGTGAAAAATTTTCACTGATCATAAGAGTCTCCAATATCTCTTTAATCAGAAGGAATTGAATATGAGGCAACGATGCTAGCTGGAACTACTTAAGGACTACGACTGTAAGATACTTTACCACCCCGGTAAAGCCAATGTTGTCGCTGATGCTCTCATTCGGAAGGTAAACCTTGAAAAGAAAAGGCCAAGAGCGTTGAGAATTGAAGTTGTCTAAAAATTTGTGGAGAGTATAAAGAAAGCTCAGGAAGAAGCTTCAGAGAAGAATAACTGAAAGGGAGAACGTTTAGGCAAAACGTTAGTATTCACTATAAATAGTCAAGGACTGAAGGTATTCCAAGATCGAATTTGGGTACCGAAAACCGGAGGAATAATAGATCTTCTGATGGAAGAAGCTCACAAGACCATGTACTCGATTCATCCCGGTAGCACTAAAATGTATAGGGATCTGAAACCCTACTATTGGTGGCCAACAATGAAGCTCGATGTTTCAAAGTATGTGGCCGAGTGTGTGACATGTGTGAGAGTTAAGGCACAACATCAGAAACCATATGGGAGCTTAGAACCTTTACCCGTACCTATGGGTAAATGGGAAGACATCACCATGGATTTTGTGACTAAACTGCCCAGAACAAAGAACGGTCACGACATGATTTGGGTGGTCGTTGATCGGTTTACAAAAAGTGCACACTTCACAGCCAATGAGAAATGGTCTATGGATAGACTTGCTAATGCTTACGTGAAGGAGATAGTAATACTTCACGGTCTGCCTTTAACTATTATATCGGATCGTGATAGTCGTTTCACGTTGAGGTTTTGGAAAAGTCTACAAGAGGAATTGGGTACGAAATTGTGTCTGAGTACAGCTTACCATCCACAAACCGATGGTCAGAGCGAACGAACGATTCAAACACTGGAGGATATGCTGAGAGCATGTACCCTAGAATTCCAAGGTAACTGGGATGAACATTTACCTTTGGTAGGATTTTCCTACAATAATAGTTTCCACTCGAGCATCAAGATGGCACCTTATCACGCTTTGTATGGACAGAAGTGTCGAATGCCGTTATGTTCGCTTGAAGCTGGAGAAAAGCAGTTTATGGGACCTGAGATAGTCCATCAGACTGTTGAAAAGTTGAAAGTGATTAGGGAAAGGAAGTTAGCAGCTCAGGATCGTCAAAGTACTATGCTGAAAAGAAAAGAAAACCGATAACATTCGAAGTTGGTGATTCGGTTTTTGTTAAAGTCTCGCCGTGGAAGGGACTTATAAGATTAGGTAAAAGGGGAAAGTTGAGTCCAAGGTTTATTGGGTCGTTTAAAGTTCTTCATAGGATTGGGAATCAAGCCTACAAACTAGAACTACCAGAAGAATTAGATGGTATTCATAACACTTTCCATGTGTGTTATTTGAGGAAGTTCACGGGAGATGTTCCCGACATAATTCCAATTTCTGAGTTAAGGCTGGATGAAAGCAAGAGGCTTATCGAAGAACCAGAGGCAATCGTTGACGGTAAGACTAAAAAGTTGGAATGGAAGATGGTCGATTTAGTGCTTGTGCAATGGAAACATACGAATGGGCCAAATCTCACCTGGGAAACAGAGAGTGACATGATGAGTCGCTACACGCATTTCTTTGTTGATGTGTGATTCCGGGGATGGAATCATCCTAAGGGGGAGAGAATTGTAACACCCGTGTTTCTGGGCTAAAGCATTAATAATGGTGTAATAGTTTAGGTCAACCTTTGTAACTCATTTTGAAGTAATAAAGAGGAATTATGTAAATATTATGTGAATTATGTGCTTATTTGCTTAATTATTATGATTTAATTAATTAATAATAAAAATAAGCATTGAAAATAAATATTAGATAAAGCCGATATCTTTTAATAAAGTTGTAGTGGCCGAAACAATGATTCCGGAGATATAAGAACGCCGAAATCCGAGTTATAACGAAGAAGTTATGACCTGTCAAAGTTTGGCACCAGGAAGCGTAAAAAGTGAACTTACGATAAAGTGCTTTTAAGCCTTAGCAATCTAAACAAAAGTCGTAGTGTTCATTAAACCGAGAGCGTACATAAAAAGAACGCCCAAATCTGACTTCGTATGAGGAAGTTATGATTTTTCTAAGTTTTAGCTTAGCACAAGACAGCTAAAAACTCGAATTTCAGATCGAGCGATATTTAGCCCACACAACCTAAACGAGAATCGAAGGTCTCGTCAATAGTGGTACAACGGTAAAAAGACAGACGAAAACGGATGTCGGATGAAGAAGTTATGAATTTTTAACGGATTTTCCTGTCCCAGTCTGTTAAAAATAATAATATTAAAAATAAATTCAAAATTAGCGGACGAAGTCTATATGTAAGATGTAGAATATATTCCCGCCTACGCGTGCATATAAAGAACGTTAAAAATGGAGCCCGTATGAGAAAGTTATGGATTTTAGAAGGTTTGGGTGCAATTTTCGAGAAATTCGCATGAATTGGAGCCGGCCACGTCACCCTCGCGAGATCATGCCTCGTGTCCGACATGCGTCGTAGTCCGATTCGCCTAAAGCTTCGGTGCAATGCGCGTCTGACGCGCCTCGCCCCGTGTCAGACTTCCGAGCCTCGCACACGGCCCCTCGCATGTGCGTCACCTCCCTTTCGCGTGTCCAAAGCTCACACGAGCCACATCTCCCCTCCGATCTGAGCCTCGCAGCTGCTACGTGGAGTCTTCTCAACCATTTGAACTTCGGTCTCGCACCCTATAAATATGGGGGGTTGCGAGACTTGCTGGCTAGAATTAGAAATTTGCCACTTTTCACCCCTAAACTTATATTTTGACTATTTTGACTTCCGCAGAAGCCCCGGTATCATTTCCATCACTCGAAACACATCCCGAAGTGCCCGAAGACCTTGAAAATTTCATATTTTTGGTTTTGAAGCTCCAACTTCGCAGAGCCCAGTTTTTCATTAAAGCCCCCGGTTTTATCAGAAATGATCATTTTAAGAAACGAAGTGCTGCCCGATCATCATAAAATCAAGTGAGTGTATAGTCACTTTCATCTTACACATAGATATGAAGTATTTTGTATCAATACGTGCTGTGTGTATATATATTGATTGTTTATTTGAGATGGTTGTTGAATGAATGTTTATACGAGTTTTAAAATGATTTAAACTGTATATATATATATATATATATATATATATATATATATATATATATATAAAATCTACAAATATGTTGGGTATAACATGGGTAGATGAAATAGTTGGCGTGTGATAAATTGATGAGAGGCCTCGGTGTTATTGTTGTTCCAGTCATCTAACGAAGTATGGATGACGACCACAGACTCTTCTAGACCGTCCGGTGGAACACTAGCAGGCTCGCGACCTGTAGGTGTTTGTGGGCTTGATGTTCACCGGTGTACTCCATCCCCCACATGGTTGCCTTACGAACATATATGGCTAAGGAATCCCCTTGGCAGTAAAGTCCATCCCGATGATAAAATCCTTAGACTAGGTCCCTTATATAGGTGTTTAGGGATGTAAAGTGAGGATAAGGGGAATGGGTAATAAGGGTTATTATTGGTTTGGTGAAATTAATAAATTTATTGTTGGTCGATGTAATTAATAAATTTATTATTATTTGTGGGTTGAAAATCCTATATGCTCACCAGGTTCCCAAGCCTGACCCACACAGATTTCTGTTTTACATGTAGTGGACCCAGAACATAATTTGGATGATGATGAGGGATTTTTGGATTATAGGTCAGTAGTTGTAAATAACTGTTGTAAGGCTTATAATGTATCGAACATGACATCCTGATCTGTATCGAACATGACATCCCGAATCTTTTTAATGAAATACATTTCTACGGAAATGCTTTGATAAATCTTTATCATATTTTTATTTTGGGAACAAATTCCACAACACTTTTATGTAAAATGTTACTCTAGTTTTCAAACAAGCATAAAAAAAATCGGTCTTTTCTGGCCGTGAAAATGGGGATGTCACATTTTTGGACTTATGTAAAAGTTTTAAAATTTTCAAAATTTTATGGTTGTTACTGTTGGATTAGTGTCTAAGTCCATAACTATTTTGGTATGTACTTGACCCGATTATGAGCATGGTCCTTTTGGGTTGCCTTCACCATAGCAATATGTAGGATGAATTAAGGAGAGAGAGGTTTAAATATGATTTATTAATATATTATGAGAATAATATATTAAAGGAGAAATCATATTGTTTAATTAATATTAGTCAAGAATTAATTGATAATTAATTTTGTGGCTAAAAGAGATTAATTAAACTTAGGGGACTGAAGTTGTAATTATAAGATAATTATAATTGGGCTATGGATCACCTAATAATATATAGGTTGGACGAATTCTATGGGAAGCCCATTAGAAATCGTCCAAGGGATATGTTTAAGGAGTCCATGGGCTGCTTAGGGCCTAAGCAGTCAGATTAGGGTTTCCTAGTTGTAAACCCTAATAGCCTACACGTATATAAAGGACCCTTAAGCCCCAAAAACGTGGACAACACCTCCATTAGGGTTTCCAGCCATTTTTGGTGCCTCTCATCTCTTCCCTCTTCATCCAAGTTGCTTAGTGGTGTTTGTGACTCCATTAGAGGTGCAGCACTTGAGGTACTAAGCTTTCTAAGGCCAATCCAAGCCAGGAATGGATTGTTATTGCTATATAACAATCAAAGGTAATTCTATAAACCCTAAATTCAGTTTATAATATGTTAGATCTAAGTTTATTAGTCTTGGATTCAAAGCATGTACAATAGAGAAACCTAGATCCAAGCATTAGGGTTTGTATGAGCACATATGACTGTTTCTTATGCATAAAATCCATCAGTGGTATCAGAGCTTTGATTGGTTTCAGTTGTATGTGATGCTTAACTGCTTTAATTGCTGAAAATATGATTTTTGGTCCCTGCCCGACTCAACTCGGCGAGTCAGTACCTGGACTCGGCGAGTTGGCCCCTACTCGGCGAGTCAGTTCGTAAGAATTAGGGTTTTTCGGGTTTTGGCTGCTGTTTTGACTTGGACTTGATGCTTAATTTGTTTTATGAAGTTAAAATCCGAATTTTATCTAAATTAAGTGTTTATCCTTGCCAAAACAATAGATAATTTCAAATCTTTTAAATATTGGTTGTTTATATGATAAATATGGATTATTTCAAATTTTTGGTAATTATCTAGTGACTAAAATAAGATTAGGTCAAATATAGAAAATTATGAAATTAATTTTTTAATTTGAATTATTTTTTATTTGATCCCTAATGTTTTGAAATGTTTCAAAACTTGCCCTCAAGTTTTGGAATTTAAAATTTGACTAAAAGTTTAATTTTGAAATGTTAAATTCTAAAACCCTAGTAATTTGAAAAGTTCAAATCACACCCTTATGGTTTTGTTAATTAATTAAAGTGTATAATTAAAGGTGATTTAATAAACCCATAAAGTTTCTGGTTTACATTTAATTAAATTAAAAGTATAATTTACTAAGTTAAACCACCTAGTGTTTTAAAAGTGTAAAATACACCCTATACTATATATAACATTAAAAGTCTAATATTATATATGTATGAGTAACCAGTCAGTCTTACCGTTAGTAGGCCTCATTCATGAAGCTGGTCTATAAGGGGTGTTTAAGAAAATTGCCTATAAAATGGCGATTGAATGGGTATCCACTCTTACCCACCGCACTCTTGACTAGTGGAGGGTCGTTAGCCGAACGGGTAGGATAGGTCAAAAACCTTCCATTATAAGTATAATGAAGTACAAAGTAACTAAATGCTTTTTCAAATTCCCAAATCATAGTTACTTTAGGCAAAATGTGAAATTGTATGCTAGAATTACACTTCGTACCCTTGTCAAACGTTAGTGGAGCGTGTGTGGTTAACCGGCACACTAATTTGGGGATGACATTGGTAGCGAAGGGTGACTCGATGTTTGTCATAGATCAATGGAGCGTGTGTGGCTAACCGGCACATTGATTAGGTGATTGTAGCATTGGGTGCACCACGTGATTCGTATGGTTATTCACACCTTGTTTGTGATCCTCGGCATCCCAGTCACAGATAGTAGGGCATAATCGAGATTAAACATGCCATTGAAAAGTTCAATGAATCTTAAAAGATCTAGGAGTTTCAATTCATTTAAAACTTAATCTTCCTTTTCGTTTTTCATGGTGGAAATTGGTAAATCGTCATTTACCTACCTTCAAATATTTTGCAACTAGATTACGACATCCCTTTTCTAGGTTGTAGAATATTGTGTTGGATCCTAGCTTGATGTTTCATTTGGGTGTTACATCAAGAATTCTAATAAACATAACTTGAATTTTCTCCTGTTTTGTAGATGTTTGAATCTTACAATGGTCTTCCCAAATCCTTTGGAACAAGCTTTCCAAATGAAGATGACGTTCCGAGATACGATCAAGGAAATGAGAGTCATGCTTCACTTCCTCCACCTCCTCCAATTGTTCTCCCTGACCCACAAGTTCAAAGGCTTGAAAAGTTCAAGCTCACTCAAGCCCTTTTGGCAAGTAAACACGAAAATGGGAAACCTGTGTGTGCTCACGTCTTAGAGATGAAGTCACACATTGATAGGTTAAGCATGTTGGGTGTCGAAATTTCAAGTGAGTTGGCTGTTGACTGGGTTCTTCAGTCACTTCCTGAATCATATAGTGAGTTCGTTAGAGAGTACTATATGATGGACCACGACGTGACCCTAATTGATCTCACCTTTTTGCTAATAGCTGCTGAATCAGCAATGATTTGGCGTGCTGGTCAAGCAAATTTGTCTGGTGAATCAAACTCCCAAACTTCAATGGACACTGGCAACATTGGAAGTCCAGAAAGAACTAAGTCTGTGATTGTCCGATGTGTTGTGCCAAAGGAGTCCATTTGCTTTTATTGCCAAGAGAAGGGGCGTTGGAGACGAAGCTGCCCTAACTACCTGAGAGATCTAAGAGATGGGAGAGTCAAGACGTATGGCTATACTTCAGGTTAAGTCCATTATTTAACTCTATAAAGTTCCTATTCTAGATTCTTAATACATGATGTGATAAGATTGCATTTTGATGTTTTGTAGGATCGAAGAAAAGAGAGGAAGCTTAAGGGAAGAAGTGAGCTGAATCTAATAATGAAGAAATGGATTTCGATCGCATTACTTGAAGAATGGATTCTTGAGCTAATACTTGGAGTTAGAATAGATTGTTAAGAAATATGTAATAACATATTTTTTCAATTGAATTGCATTGTAAGGACAAATTTTTTCCGCAATAAAATGAATTTTGATTTTATCTTATTTATTTATCCTTGCAATGGCATGTATGAAAGAATTGATGTTTGATGTTTCTATTATTAGCAAAATGGATTTGATTCTTAATTATGTTATTTGTGGAAATGTCAAAAGTTTACCAAATAGGGAGAGTTTCTCATCGCCCAAGTTTCAATTGGACAGAAACTTGGAATCATGCAATGTGTATTGTATGATGAATGAAAAACTTTCACATTTGGGAAACTTAGACTAATTCTTTGAGAAAGCGTCAACTGAAGGACTAGGAGATCAAGTACACTAGGTTGTGCGTTGATCAAGTCCACCACAAGAGTGACAAAGATATTCGTCATGATTTACTAAAGGTTAGTAAATATTATTATGCTTATAAGAATAAGTGTAATTCTGAGTTGATTGAAAAGGTTTCAATGAATAGTAGAACGAATAAAGAAGAATCAAGAAGGCAGAAAGATAAAAGTTTCTCTTTTCTAAGAAGAAGGGAGAGTACCTTTTACTGTGTTTTATGATAAGTCTTAAAAGATTAAGAACCATGTCTCAATAGATCCTCTAAGTGAGTCTTAGTGCAATTGCATGTCTAAGAAGAGGAATCGAGTATTGTAGAAATGGTTAAAATCAATAAGTCAATCATACTTCGTTCCAATATCAAGTCTCAGAGTCAAGATTGTGACATTGAGTGAAAAAGTCTTTAGTAGGTTTATAACACTTAACAAATGTGGAATTTGAAAAAGTTTTCTTATTCTTGCACATTAGAAATTGGTAAGTTGTGATGTCTTGGATAAGACAAAGACCAACTAGGACCAATTATGTGAAGTGTTTTGTCTTAATAAGAACTACACTAACTCTTGAGTATTTGCTTTGTCAAGAAATGTTTCTTGACAAGAGAATCTTATATGTCAAGGAGTCAGTGGGAGTCTTAATGGTCTTGAAAGGTTTCAAGAACAAATCAAGAATATACCTTATCGATCATCACTAGCACACGACTTGAGGTTTACAACCTGTCGTGCTGACATTATTTTGTTTCTATGCCATTCCAATTGAGTTAGTTGTGTATGTGAGTTCTATGAGTTCTCATTTGAATGCATACTAGAGCCTTAGTCGATGGAAAGTACATTGATATGTAAGCACAAGTTACTAAACTACTTGGAAGACATGGTGGGCACTCGTGTTACCATAAGGCAAGAAATCAAGATTAAGAAAGTTCAGTCCATATGAGTTTGGATTTGTCGCAAACCTTGGTTTTGGCAAATTCACATGGATAGGAACTCATCCACCATAAAATCTAAGTGTCATAAGATTCCCTCTTTCATGAAAATGACTGTGAGGAAATGCTTTCACTAAGAGAGATCTTAAGAAGATAGCAATTGTGAAAATTGTATTCTCAAATTCGATTATGGTTACGGCATCCCTTTCCATAGTTCGAATTATGAGATTTGGCAATTAGTTTGAACATTTGGAACTTAGTAACATAAGTTCTAAATTGTTTAAGCACACATATGAGCTATCTAAGCAAAAGGTGTATAAGTTTAAGAAGCTTAGATAAAGGCTTATCGAAGCATCTGGTATTAGAAATATGAATTTCAGAAATTCAATAGGCATTGTTTTCTGGAAGTTCATTTGTTTTCTAAATACATGTCGAAGCTAGTGGGAGCATAAGTGTTATGCTTATATGATAATAATCATCATGATAGTGGGAGCATAAGTGTTATGATTGTATGATTATTATGGCGAGTATTGCAGTTAGCAATATTAATTACAGAAAAACAAAGATTCAATTTGCAAAGTTGCATGGGTTGAAAAGTTGTTTTGCTATAATTAAGGGAGAGAATATTATACTCCGTTTTCAAAATCTAAAGCTTAGATTAAGAAATTTTAATATTTTTCAGTCAAAGGATACATTGTGTGTTCTTAAAATTCGATTATGATTACGGCATCCCTCTTCATAGTTCGAATTGTGAGAACATGACACATAAAATATTATGGCAAAAGATTGGTAAAGTATCATATCTTTATGTAAGACATTATGCATCATGTCCCATACGCTTCGGGTATAGGATCAATTGCAAATGCTATAGTATTTTACCATTCTAAAATTTTCCAAATGTCTAGCGCATTAAGAGGGAAAAAGGACTAGAATTGGTTTTGATTAAAATAATTAAACAACTATCAAAGGATGATCCAAAGTTCGCTGAGGATTGGTCGCTTGTGAGTAGTTGGAAGTATGGTATTGGATGGACCATATCGACATTATTATGAATAGATAAGATTCTATTAAGAATGAGTTGTCATATGGCAAATGTGGAAATGTTTCCATATTGGGAGTTGGATGTTGAGAGTCTATGTCTAGATTAGAAACTTTTATGCAAGAAGGATGTTCAAAGGAATGTACTTTGAATGTGAGACTTCGCGTCTATGGAATTGTCTTGCAACAATTTCTGAGAGAGTACTTTGTAATTTCATTAGCCAAGTCTTGGTGACTTTTGTGCTATGACTTTATGAAAGGATCGTTGCATAAGATGTTAGAATCTAGCATATTCTAATAGTAGCAAAGAACCTTGTGTTCTTACACTAACTATGGGGATTAAGGAATTGTGAAATGAGAATCATTGGAAAAGTTTTTCAATTGATCTATTTCATAAAGCATGGCCCATAGGAAACAAAGTGTGCATGCTTAGAGCATGGGACAATTGTTGTTGTAATTCAAGTAATGAGTTGATTATCCGAAACATTAAATGATAAATAATGAGTGATCAATATGGTGGGAAAATAGAAGTGTTTTATTTACTCTCACAAGTTTGGGGCCATATAGGATTAAGTATTATTGTCATGCTTCAGTTTGCATGTTTTGACTTCCAGAATAACTAGGTTATTCGAACATCCACAGTCGGTCATACGTTGGGAGTAGGTATGAATAAAGACTGTCATGAATCTGTCTGTAGATTGTCTGAAGTGTTTAGTCATGGCACAAGTTTGCTGCAGAGTTCGTGAGTGCTTTGATAAGATTAGAGTATTGGATTAAACCCACGCTCACTTGGATCACTTCATGGATTTATAACGAGTGATTAGTGAGATGATAATATTGTATATTCTTGAAACCGAGACATGTGAGTTGTTACTTGTTGGTCGGTTGCACATTGATAATAAGTAAACGCACCAGTAACTTGGTGTTATAAAACTTATTGTTGTGTGTGATTCGATCAGTAAATGCAAGCAAGCATATGAGTCAAAGTTTATCCATTCCTTTTACTCAAAGTGAGATAAAAGCGATATCTGTGGGCCTCTCGATGATTTAGTGATGACACCTAAGCACTTGGCCAAGCCGGGACTAAGTTGATGTGTTCAATTGTAGTCTGTTATCAGTCGTCATGAATCGGAAGTCGGGAAACAGTATAGAGAGAATGATTGAAATTCATGTCTTTTGTCTATACAATATCTTGAGAATGGAGGAATATATAATCCCTTATCTAGAGGACACGCTATCTGATAAGATCAGAGTTGACAGCGGCTTTTGAAAGCTACGATTGCTAATCAGGTTCTGAAGTCATACGGAAAATAGTTATTAGACTTATCCAAGTGGGAGACTGTTGGATTAGTGTCTAAGTCCATAACTATTTTGGTATGTACTTGACCCGATTATGAGCATGGTCCTTTTGGGTTGCCTTCACCATAGCAATATGTAGGATGAATTAAGGAGAGAGAGGTTTAAATATGATTTATTAATATATTATGAGAATAATATATTAAAGGAGAAATCATATTGTTTAATTAATATTAGTCAAGAATTAATTGATAATTAATTTTGTGGCTAAAAGAGATTAATTAAACTTAGGGGACTGAAGTTGTAATTATAAGATAATTATAATTGGGCTATGGATCACCTAATAATATATAGGTTGGACGAATTCTATGGGAAGCCCATTAGAAATCGTCCAAGGGATATGTTTAAGGAGTCCATGGGCTGCTTAGGGCCTAAGCAGTCAGATTAGGGTTTCCTAGTTGTAAACCCTAATAGCCTACATGTATATAAAGGACCCTTAAGCCCCAAAAACGTGGACAACACTTCCATTAGGGTTTCCAGCCATTTTTGGTGCCTCTCATCTCTTCCCTCTTCATCCAAGTTGCTTAGTGGTGTTTGTGACTCCATTAGAGGTGCAGCACTTGAGGCACTAAGCTTTCTAAGGCCAATCCAAGCCAGGAATTGATTGTTATTGCTATATAACAATCAAAGGTAATTCTATAAACCCTAAATTCAGTTTATAATATGTTAGATCTAAGTTTATTAGTCTTGGATTCAAAGCATGTACAATAGAGAAACCTAGATCCAAGCATTAGGGTTTGTATGAGCACATAGGACTGTTTCTTATGCATAAAATCCATCAGTTACAATACTCCTTTCTTCTCGAGAGTATGATCAAGTTGATGTAACACAAGGTAGTTGTTTATGGTAATGTTATGTAGATCATGGTTGCTGATGATGTTATATAGAGCTAGGCTGCTATGTGACAATGGTGTCGATAAGATGCTTGGCAAAGGTAGCTAACGAGCGCGACCTCGCCATTTCGCCTCTGGGACTGTTATTCGGCATGGCTGTTGTGCCAAAATCTGAAGTTTCTTAAGCAAATGAAACATACTCGATCCATGACTTCTTCCTCCTAGTCGCATCCGAAAGGTGTCTATTGAAACATTGTTGAGGAAAACGTGCATGCCCCGACGAGGGGGATGAGATCCGTAACCAGCATTGGGTAGCGCGTTCTGACTGTCGCGACACTGAAGCAATTATCTGAAAAGACAACACAATCAAATCATAATTCGATTCAATTTTTTTCGCGGTCGTTTTGAAGCGCTTCGCAGAGTAACAGCTGTAGCGTACTGCTCTTCTCCCTCCCATTTTTTAAAATCTAGTCCTCCAGACCACAATGCTTATTCTGAAAGCGTATTTTGTTTAGCGGAGTTTTCGGTACGCCAATGTTAAATTGTTGATTTCTTTCTAAAGATTTTTTCTAGCCATAGGAATTGACTGGGAGTGATTCCTACTTGCTCTGTAGGATGTTAAGATTCGAGGGATTCTATCTGTTTTGCTAGGTGAGAGTTTATTTGTACTTAGCTAAAGTTCGTTGGCTTCATCCCAGGAGTTCGCACTCATGATCTCGGGGCTCGTCTTTCCTTCAATTCCTTAGCATGCGTTCTTAAGATGAGACCTTGTTCGGTCCCTTCTTATGAACATTGATTGGTTCATTTTGCTAGGGTACTCTTTTAATTAGCTAGACTTTTCTAGTTACCCTTGAAGACTTTGTTCTAAGTCTTGGGCCAAGGAGTGTTGCACTCTAGGCCTAGTCATCTAAGTTAAGTCGAGATCATCACCTTGAGGCGTTTGGAACATAGGTGGTTTTATATCAAGGAAAAGGTCATGAGCCTTTAAAGCCTTTGTTCATGTCATGGGTTAAGGTAGCAGTCCTTTGAGTTAGATTAACATGTTTCTGGAAAGGTTATGATCCTTTAAAGCCTATGGTTGCATCCTCGCATCGATTTCGCTCTCAAGTGACACGGTTGATCAGTCCTTGTTATCACTTGGTAAATGTGTACAATCTCTTATTGAAATGATATCAAGCTTGAATAATAACTAAACTTTGACACAAAAATGGGTCTATAACAAGAGCTAACTGTTGGGGTGTGATTATCCACTTGGAATTAGATCACATTGCCCTTGCCCTTGGTGTGTCTTTCTCTATCTTTTCTTTTTACCCTTGGAGTAAAAGTGGCGCGAGTTGTGCATGTTCCAAGTCTGGGGTATGGGACTCCTGTCTTGTGCTTCTAAGATGCAAGCTTTATTCTGGTGCGTTTCCACTATCCAACTTGTATGCCAGAGTTGTCCAGGCCATGCTAATGGACCCGACATCAACAAGTCCTACCGATGATAACATATAGAGCGAGGCTGCTATATGAATATGTAGCATGGATGTCGTGGCATTTCTATCATGTATTGGTGGGATGTCACCGACCAATCATCTACATAGTCTGTTTTTTATGTGCATTGATAGCCATCTTCAAGGTGTTTCTTGCATGAGTTATACCTAATTAATTTTCCCCCAGTTTGATGTGGGTAGCATAGGTAGTCATATTAGACTATGATGTGTGTGGTGCTAAGCATGACATAGGCTTGTGACGTGCAACTTATATTGCACGGCTTAGCGGAACGGACTGGAATTAGTAGCCAACATCATGGAGATGTCACGTGGGAGAGCGTTACATGGAAGAGATTAGGTTTTGTAGCCAATGATCATAAATGCTTCATGCAGAATAGCATCGCGTGGAAATGGATCTGGCTTAGCAGCCATCGATCACAAATACATCATGAGGAATGGCATCGTGTGGAGATTGATCATGCTTAGTAGCCAACGATCATGAATACATCACACGGAATAGCATCGCGCGGAAAAGGATCGAAAAAGGTTGTGAGCCTTTAAGCCATATTCGCGGAGCATACCATGATAATAGATTTAGGCTGAGAAGCTAAGCGATTCAAGGTGAAGGTTATGAACCTTATGATCCCTATAGGTGGAGCAGGCAGCAATGATGGAGTTAGGATAGAAAGCCAAGTGACTTAAGGCTAAGGTATTGAACCTTGGAGGCGGAGCTTGCCACTATAATGGAGTCGTGATGAGAAAACAAGCGACTCAAGGTAAAGGTTATGTCTGAAACTTTAGCAAGATTTGGATTAGAAACCTTCGATCTATGTGGCCAGCCCGGGTGATCGGTCCGACCATGAATGTAAAGTCACTTGATGCTTAGCTGCATTATTAGCTTTAGTGACAATTGGTGCCTCGCTGTCTTGGCTATTTGTCGAGAGCTGAGGATACTGAGAGCTGAATGGCAGGGTCGCTAAGAGTTGGGCAACAAGCTGTTAGTGAGAGCTAGGAAGCGAGACTACTTGGAGCTAGCGAACACAACTGTTAGGAGTCGGGCATCGCGGCTGCTGAGCTGGGCAAAGAGACTACCCAAGGCTAGTCAACACGACTGCTAGGATCCAGGCAACACGGCCGCTGATGATTGGGTTGTGAAGCTACTTCTTCATTCATAACACTAATGTCTTCCTGGGGATGCACAATCATATACAATATCCACTTCTTATGTAGTTCGGCTCTTTGCTCAGAATAACACTTATGCATAGTGTTGCCGACCTTTCTACTCCCCTCCCCCCTTTTTTTTGAAAAAATAGAGTAAGTCCGAATTGCAATACACATTCTAAAAATGAATTTTGTTGAGCGGAGCTTCGGAATTCGAGCGTCGATTAGCTGAATCTTAACTTTGTAATATGGCTTTTTTTGTTGTTGAGCTATCCCATTAAAAATATGATTTAATGGAAGCCCAAAAAAACTGTTGGAGCCCAAAAAAGAATTGTTTAACCCACTTGGAGCCCAAGATAAAATATAAGGAGCCCAAAATGAGTTGTTGGATCTCATTTAAAATATTTGGCCCAATTATTTTATTTTTTGGTTGTGGGCTGATCTAGTTACTAGGACACACATGTGGCCCACTTGTTTTCTAATCAATTTTTAGGCAAAAGGAATCCCTCCATTCGTATCTCGTTCTTGTTCTCATCTCTATCACATGGGTACCAAAAAAGAAACACAAACGATTAGTGATTAGATTCATCATGATGGTTTTTTATGTTTCTCGTCGAAGTCCACCATCTGCAGAAGGATGTTGAAGATACGACTTCACCGACATCGTTGGGTCAACAAGGGGTGGCGCAGTTGGTGGATTGAAGACAAAGTTGGCCTGATAATGATGATGCTAGTCGGGAACGACGATTGCCATGAGACTGCTTTGATCGTGGCTAGTGGTGGTCTCGCTTCATTGACATTTGCTCATAAGTTGATTGGGCTAGCAGGGTACGACTGGATGTGCTTTGAATTAGGTCATTGTCGGCGATGTGTGAAGTGAGTCCAGCAGGAGGGGACCGGTGGTGCTATGGCTTTGTTGGCTCTACAAATCGGGTTCCTAACACCTTAGAGTCTAAAGCACAAGCACACCCTACATATGATATCACAAACAAAACTAATACGACTCGAAGGGGAAATCCAACAGGTGACAAAGATCTTGACATGAAAATAGAAAATTCTAGAGTTGCGCGGAAGTCTTAAACTTGGAGAAATCTGACTGAGACCCAAACGTTGGCACAATGTCTTCCTGCTGCAAGGTTCCACTCTTCCCTACTTGAAATATGCTATGAAAACTTCACAATCCTTTGATACCTAGACTAACTTGAACTTTACCACTTGATCCCAATAACTGATATCCAGATTTACATGAGAATCTGAACGCACACAACATTCGCAAATCCCAATACACATACAACCAAAGACAAAGATAACTAATCCATTCATAACAAGCAATCAATTTAAATAGAGCTAAATATGATAATTCCCTTCAACTGATCATCCAAGATTACAACTGAACTTCGAAACATAAACAAAAAAATATAGATGAATACCAACACTGTAGAATTCAACTAAATAGAGGAACACACAACTCAAACCTCGACCCCTGAATGTCCCGCTACCCCATGACGACCGTTGGGTAACTGCCAAGTTGGTGGTGTAGGTTCCAACACCTCACAGAAAATGAGAAATAGACTACGAGCTCTGGTGTGGCCCACCTGGCTGCAATGGAAACTAACCCGTGAACTTTGCCTGCAATTTCTACCGAAATTTCCTTCCTCGCCACACCCGTGACATACAAAAGATCTACACCTCCCCTCAATCGATACCGAACTCGGGCCGGTGGACTTGAACCGCTTGGTTGTCGACTGATACTGTCCTAAAGTTGTCCCTTCCTCCTTCTACCGAATCTCCAACGCAAACTCCCTCCTCCTGGCGCATGATGAATCTCGTTCAAGGTATGATACTGTTGAGTCGATACAAACTCTCGAATATTCATCTTGAGCATACCCAAGTATCACAACATCCATGATTGATCTGAAGCGGCATACTCAGGGTAGAAAAGAGCTCTCTCTATAAAAATCTTTGTGATCTCCGTAACCAACACCAACTTTTGCTTGATCGACATGTACTCTCATGTTAGTCCCTCCTGCTCCACAAGAGGAACATACTCTGCTCGGAACATATAAAAAAATTAGTCCTAAGTCACTACAGTTAGCTCTGCATACGAAAATCCTTGGGTTACAAACTCCCACTAATCCTTTGCACCCCAGCAAAGAAGATTCAACGCAAATTTCACCTTCTAGTCCTCGGGGCATGAACACGTGAAGAAACATCCCTCCACGTTATAAATCCATCTCGAAGTGATGATTGGGTCCCCGTCGCCTCTGAATTCCGGAGGCTTCGTATAACTGAAATCTTGGTAATGCATTGCCCCACCTCACCGAGATCCTGCAAAGGTGACAACTATTGCGTTTGCGGTAGTAGATACCAGCATGAAGGTGGCATAGCACCGGTCAAACTCCTCGATCAACACGGTCTTGAACAACCCAAAAAACTCCGGAGTCACCTCCTTTATTGCCTCGACAACTCCGGCAACAATGATCTTGTGGATCTCTTCCTCACTCAGTCATGTTCTCCCAATGCTGCCAACTTCTGATCATGAACCTTTAATAGCCGCCATACTGAAAATATACCAAGTAAAGATCAAACATCAAAATACAGTGCTCAATATGATGGGTTTTGGTCCTAAGAACATCCTATGTGCTCATACAAACCCTAATGCTTGGATCTAGGTTTCTCTATTGTAGATGCAAGTTATCCAAGACTATAAACCCTAATTCTAGCATACAAGTAATCATATTAACATATTAATGGGTTTAAGATATTAACTTGATTGTTATGTAGCAATAACAATCCAATTCCTCCTTGTATTGACTTTAGAAAGCTTAGAGTCACAAATGTCACTCCTCTAATGGTTTACAAACACCAAGAGCAAAAGGATGAAGAGGAGAGATGAAGGAGACTGCCCAAAAACGTCTACAAACCCTAGAGAAGTCTTAGCCACGTTTTTGGGTCATAAAGGTCATATATATATAGGAGGCTATTAGGGTTATCTAACAAGGAAACCCTAAATTGGATTCTTAAGCCCTAAGCAACCCATAGATTCCTTTCCTTAAGGCCTTGGACGATTTCCTCATGGGTTTCCCCATGGAATTCGTCCACTCCTTAATATAAGGCAATCCATGGCCCAAATTGCAATTATCTTATAATTACAATTCTAGTCCCTTAAGTTTAATTAATCTCTTTTAGTCACAAAACTAATTACCAATTAATTATTGACTAATATTAATTAAACAATATGATTTCTCCATTAATATATTATTCTCATAATATATTAATAAATCATATTTAATCCTTTCTCTCCATAATTCATCCTATCAAGTTGCTTTGGTGAAGGCAACCCAAAAGGACCATGCACCATCGGGTCAAGTACATACCAAAATAGTTATGGACTTAGACACTAATCCAACACAATACACCAAGCCACACTCATGTTAGTTCCTTAGTAACCATAAGATTCCTCCTTAATCTCATACGAATCATGTGCTTTCAGTAATACGGGCCTATACCACCTTCCACACCTATCCATAGTTGATTCAAAATTCATCCCTAGATTCTAAGACACTGCACTAGACCACTCCTAGGTGTGCTAACACATACTTCTCCTACCATCTACAACTAACTTCCTAGGTACTCCTCCTAGGACCATCCTCGCCCCCACACTACTGGTTGCTTTTTTTTCTTGGTTGTTGTACAATATACAGGGTCAGATAGACTGTCGAATAATCGAGTCTACCCTAAACCCACAACCAAAAAAGGAACATGAAATAAGGCTAGGTTGATCGTTCTGAGGCTATTTAATCCCGACCATATACAACTAATCAACATACACACAAAAATCACAAAATCAATTAACATAAAGCAAGCAATTCCCTATACCATAAGGCATTACTGAATCAGTAACTTCTATCCATCAGTCACTAAAATAACCTTAGCTTATTCATTAACATGTTTTTCTAATTGCTCCCATATCAGAAAAATCAAAAACTCAGCACATATAACAAGTATGGGTATTTTGGGGACTGTTAACGTATCCCTCAGGGAGAACGTCAAAAATATTGGATTAAGTGTCTAAGTCCATAACTATAATTGGTATGTACTTGATCTCATAGTAGCATGGTCCTTTTGGGTTGCCTTCACCATAGCAATTTGATAGGATGAGTTTTGGAGAAAGAGGTTAATTAATGATTTATTAATATATTATAAGAATAATATATTAATTGAGAAATCATATTATTCAATTATTATTGATCAGAAATTAATTTGGAATTAATTTAGTGATCAAAAGAAACTAATTAAAAGAACGAGGACTGATTATGTAAATTAGTAATAGTTGTAGTTTGGGCTAATGGATCCTATTGATAAGGGGTAGATGAAAATCTATGGGTAGCCCATAGAGTTTTCGTCCAAGGCATATCATATGGGGTGTCTGTGGATTACTTAGGGCCTAAGCAAGGGAATTAGGGTTTCCAATTGAAAATCCTAGTAGCCTCAACTATAAAAGGAACTCCAAGGCTCATGAAATCGACCACTCGATTCCTTAGAAGAAACCCTGGCCAAAATTATGTAGCCTCCACCTCTCTCTCTTGTTCATCCGTTGTTAAGTGGTGTTGGTGACTCCATTAGTAGTGCAATAATTGAGGCATTAAGCTCTTGAAGGTCAAGACCAAGCAATCAACAATAAAGGTATTCTTCTAACCCTAATATGATTAGATTTCGATATATATCTTAGAATTAGGGTTCTTGCTTTGGAAAATTAATTTGCATGTATAACTTGAGAAAACCTAGATCTAAAGCAATTAGGGTTACATGTGCACCATAGGAATGGTGTAATGCTCAAAACCCATCAAAAAAAGGAGAAGTCTAACTAACGCCAGGCTTGGCCAGGTCAGAGCCCGGTTAGACCCAGTCCGAGGCCAAGGCCGGGCCTTCACCAACACGAAGATCACTGGAATGGCGGTTAAGGTGCAGAACCATGCCTTAACCTTTTCACCAAGGAATAACACCCCGGGCAAACGTGGGACCAATCAGAGAGTTCCACTTGCCCATCTGACGATAGCCACACTCATCATAATATCAATAGATTCCTCTCTACCCAATAAGGAGATGAGGCAAAAAGACGTGACGGAGGATCCTCCAATATGGGTCCGCCACGTCGCACCTTACGAGGGAATGCTCAACAGAATCAGTTGAGAGGCACACGCCTCTCAAACAGGTATAAAAGGATCCTTCTTCCTCATGAAGACGGGGACAAAACTCTTTTTCCTGTGATTTACTCTTACTTCTCTCATAACTCATTCTAACTTGATCCTCGAAGCTTCGTCCTGGGAATTACCCCCGGATGTCGGCTAACGGTCCTCTTTCTTTCTTGTACTGTGATATCAGGAGTAGGAACCTGCACGAAACTCAGCAAGAATCTCAATCCAACCATCTTCGACATATCACAACATTTAGCACCATCCGAGTGTATCTCTAGAATGATACTGTTGGATTAATGTCTAAGCCCATAACTATAATTGGTATGTACTTGACCCGACCCGACATGGTCCATTTGGGTTGCACTTCACCGACACAATTTATATGGATAGTCTTTTGAGATTAGTATATTTATGATTTATATTAATATATTATAAGATCTAATATATTAATATGGAATCATATTATTTAATTAGTGTTGATCAATAATTAATTTAGAATTAATTAAGTGATCAAAAGGAACTAATTAAATATGGACTCTTATATATGTATATGGAATGTGCCACATTCATTTAGGTTGGGCTAAAGCTTTCATGGATAGTCCATGGAGTTTTTAACCCATGGATTCTATGAAATGAAAGGTCATGGGTATTAGGGTTTACATGGATGTAACCCTAATCCTCCATACTATATAAAGAGGCCTTTGGCACAAGAAATGGAACTAGTGTGTAAGGACATAAGAGTAGGCCGATTTTAGTGTGCATACATATTCCCTCAAGGTCTTTCAAGGTGTTTTGGTGATTTGTGATTCCACTTGAGGCTTCCACACTATTGGGGCTAAGCTCTTAAAGCTTGAAGACATCAAGCTACATCAAAAGGTATGTTATCTAACTGAACTTTGTAGTATAGGTGCTTCATAATATGCTAGTTAGGATGAAACCTTTTGATGTAGCTTGACCGGATAGTAACATGGTATGTACTTGACCGGATAGTAACATGGTCCTTTTCGGTTGCCTTCACCATAACAATTTGATAGGATGAATTATGGACAAAGAGGTTGATTATGATTTATTAAGATGTTAAAAGAATTATATATTAATTAAGAAATCATATTATTTAATTAGTATTGATCAAGAATTAACTTGGAATTAATTTAATGATCGAAAGAGGCTGATTAAAATAACGGGGACTAGTTATCTAAATCAGTGATAGTTGTAGTTTGGGCTAATGGACCATATTGATAAGTGGTGGACGAAAACTCTATGAGAGTCCATAAAGATTTCGTCCAAAGCCTTTCATGTGGAGGTCCATATGTTTCTTAGGGCCTAAGCAAGGGAATTAGGGTTTCCAAGTTGAAAACCCTATGAGCCTCAACTATAAAAGGAACCCCATAGCACCAAAATCGACACGTATGCATTTATAGAGAACCCTACCCGATTTTAGAGCCTCTCATCTCTCTCTCATATTTTGTTTGGGTTTTAGTATACTACAACATCCTATGGTGCACATACAACCCTAAATGCTTTGGATTTATGATTTCTTTAATTATACATGCAATATTGTTTCCAAAGCATTATGGCTACAACTAGCACACAATTGAAATAAATAATATAAAAGTGAGTTATAGAATTACCTCTTTATTGTAGCTTGTAGTTTTGGACTTTAAGAACTTAGCACGTCAAATGTGATGCCTCAAATGGTTCACAAACACCATGAAGAAAGGAGAACTTGAGAGAGAGGCTACTTAGCACACAAAATCGTTTATCACTCTTCGTAGAATGCATGGGTGTTGATTTTGGTGACTATGGGTTCCTTTTATAGTGTGGCAAAGTCTAGGGTTACATCCATGCAAAACCTAATTCACATGACCCTTCATATTACTTAGGCTCCATGGGTTAAACCTCCATGGACTATCCATGGACTATCATATTGGTTTAGCCCATCCTAAATAACCATGGATCATTGGACCACACTATAAGAATCATTGATTTACTTAATCAGTCCTCGTATATTTAATTAGTCTCTTTTGATCACTAAATTAATTCCAAATTAATTCTTGATCAATACTAATCAAATAATATGATTCCATATTAATATATTATAACTTATAATATATTAAGAAATCATAAATAACCTCTTCTCAAATGTCCATCCTATCAAATTGCTCTGGTGAAGGCAACCTAAATAGAAAATAAAGTGGAAGCTAAGAAAAATGAGTATGGTCAAACTCCGCACAGGATAACCATACTCCAGGTGCCAACACAAAGATCGGGCATGCGCCCTGTTACTTACACATTAAGGCTATGTTTGGCGGATTAGCTGAAAAGCTAGCTGATGGCTGAAAAGCTAGCTGTTAAATAAAAAGCTAGCTGATAGCTGAAAAGCTAGCTGATAAAAAATAACGTTTGGTAAAACTAGCTGAAAAGCTAGCTGAAATATATAAAATTACATAAAAGGACATGTAAGAATATGTGTTTCTATAATTAATTAAGGGGTATATTTGGAAAATTTTGAAAAAGCTCCTAAAAAGCTAGTCTAAGTAGATTTTCAAAAAGCTAGCTTATCAGCTACATTTTGGCTTACCAAACACGACAACATAAAAAAGCTCGAAAAATAAGCTAGCTTATCAGCTAGCTGTGGCGCGCCAAATACAGCCTAAGGGTCTATTTTTTCACGTTTTCTTCTTTTTTCTTTAGAGTTAATATAACTTGTATTTCGAAAGAGCTTTCCAGAATTCAGTTTAACCAATTGTAAAAACACAAAGTAAAGAGGTTGTGCATATTTTCCAAGTAGCACCAATGGCCGATCACCTATGTTACTTGAGCATAATCTATGCAAGGATGCAACTATAGGTCTTAAAATAGTCACAATCTTTACCTATAATGTGATAATAACATCTCAGAGCTGAGAATGTATAAATCCTAATTAATGGCACAGAAAGAGGGGTTCTAAAATATTCAGAACCTTTCCCCTGACAATTGAACGTCTTGAGGTGATGATCTCGGCTGGTATACAGGTAGCTAAACCTCAAAGTATAGTCAAGAAAATTAACCAACATTTCCTGACTTGACATAAAAAAAGCCTGATTACAACATACAAATCAGTGCAATATAAGTCAATAATAACGGATATACGACGTCTGAAGCACACATTAACCGATTAATGTGAACCCTAGAACAATGGAGTGTGTGGAAAAGAATCACAGTAGAAACGTCGAATAACCTTAGCTTAAAGATAACATAGGTCAATTCTATATATATATATATATATATATATATATATATATATATATATATATATATATATATATAAGAGGAAGAGAACACCTCCATGTCAAATACAAAACAAAATGCATAATTCATGGTTACTAACAACCAGTATTCTTCCCAATGCATATAGTACATGGGAATGCAAATACATTACAGAATGAACAAAAGGGACAAACAAAAATTAGTCCTTAGAGTCCAAGGAAGAGCTTCCCGGACCCGAGCTACGACAAAACCGGTGGAAGCTGTCATAATCTAGCTCCCCCAAACGAAAGAGGCCCGCAAAATCTGTCTCAGCAAGGGACGTAAGAGCAATATCCACCTCTACGGCCCTTCTCTCAGCACGGCCAGGATCTGAGGCTTCAGATTCACCGGAAATGGTGGAACAACCACCTAGTTGCTTCCCCTTCTCAAACCCAAGGGCCTCACACGCCTTACGAAGACGCTGGATCCCGATGGAAAATTTTGCGTTCTCAATAACTTTATCAATTATGCGAACTACGCCCTTCTCCAGCATACATTGCAAACCGCCTCGGGCAACAACACTATCAACACGGGTACGGGCCAGTTGACATTGGAACCTAGCCAACTCGCTGGCTAGCACACCCTTCTCCCGCGTAAGAGAACTCACTTGACTTTCATGTTGCTCTGTTTGAACCTCCAAAGTAGCCACATGATCTTCCAAAACGGCCTTCTCACAGGCCACAATACAATTCTGCTCAGAAAATACTCGACACTCAGCCTCCGAATCACAAAGTTCCTCCCTTATACTTGCCATGGCACCTTGAAAAGTTTTTAACTGTGTTTCGTTCACACCGGCGCGGAAAACCCAGTCAACGGCATTAACCATGAGGGTAGAAGCCTGAGCCGCGACATAAAGGTCACTAGCCATACGAGCGCTCAATTGGCCTGAAAGCAAATTCATTGTAGTCGAGGGGTGAGCACAGCTGCTCCACTCCTGAGCGGTGATGTCTTCCGACAGTAAGGAATCCCTAGTTATCGTCCATGCCGGAGCATAGGCCTCAAAAGAAAAAGAGTGAGACGAAGTTCCCATTTCATCAACTGTGGAAGGCTTCTCCGGCAGGAAGGAACCTCCAGGTGAGCCCAGTGCACCACCAAACACGAAGCCGTAACCAAGATCAATTGAGAGTGAACTAGTAAACGGCGAAGGTGGTGTCATTAAAGAACTAAGAACCACTACCCTCTCATTCTACCCATGCACATAAAACTTATCACCAAGAACATCCCCGACACCACCAAGAAGCTTGGTCACGAACACAGTCTTACGCACTTTACGAGGACGGAGGCCGACATCATCAGATTCAGTATCCTCGTCCAACGATGGCACCACGCGTAAACTTCATCTTTTCCGAATAGGGGTAGTACCTTTTTCTGCTTGTACCCCTACAGGCAAACTGGAAGAAGTCGGAATGGGTAAATGAACTCAATAGTTGGTTGGGAAGGCGAAGCATGTCCGCTAGAACCGGTATTTCTCCCTTCTGCTGAGAGGAATCCAACGAACTCTCGTATGCATTTTTCAGACACGGGAAGGGGAAGAGCCTCTACAAGATCGATCTCCCAGTAGCAAAGCTTGCTCCGATAGTGACCACGCAGGGCCATCTCCAAGGAAATCTTGGCTTCAGCACCTGTGAAATTAAACGCCAAGTATAAGAACTCATAAGCCAATAAGATACCTTATTCCTATTCTTTTTTTCTCTTTTAAAAGGGGGGGGGGGGGGAGAAGGAGATGAGTGAATACTGCATCTCACGATGAATAACTATGCCATCTTCCCACGAGCTCTCCAGGTGGAACTCATATCGACTGTGGCAAGAATAAAATGTTCCCAGTTCTCCCCAATGACAGTGATATTTTCTAGTCATTTTCCAGAGTTAGGTTACTCCCAAACAACTTGGGAAGACGGTCAGGAAAGTCTCTTGTTTTACGAAACCCACGCCCCACAAGGAAAGCAACGAAAGCAAAGAAAGGAGGCGAGGAAAGGTTTTGGGAAAAGGGGGATTTTAAAGGCAAAACTGGCGTCACAAACCGTCTCGTAATGGATCTGACACACATTGACGGCGCTGTCTAAAGCCTGTCAAATGCTAGAAATAATCTCAGGCAAACACATGATGTGATATAGGCTCGAACGACGACGCTATCAAGCTGACGCATACATCTACAAGCCTAAGGGACTTGTTAACGTATCCCTGAGGGAGAACATCAAAAAAGGAGAAGTCTAACTAACGCCAGGCTTGGCCGGGTCAGATCCCGGTTAGACCCAGTTCAAGGCCAAGGTCGGGCCTTCGCTAACACGAAGATCACTGGCATGGCGGTTAAGGTTCATAACCGTGACTTAACCTCTTCTCCAAGAAATAACACCCTGGAAAACGTGGGACCAATCAGAGAGTTCATCTTGCCCATTGGACGGTAGCGACGATCATCATAATATCAGAAGATTCCCCTCTAGCCAATGAGGAGATTAGGCAAAAAGATGTGATGTAGTATCCTCCAATATGGACCCGCCACGTCGCACCTCATGAGGGAACGCTCAACAGAATTAGTTGATAGGCACACGCCTCTCAAACATGTATAAAAGAATCCTTCTTCCTCACGAAGAAAGGGATAAAACTCTTTTTCCTGTGATTTACTCTTACTTCTCACAGAACTCATTCTAACCTGATCGTCGGAGCTTCGTCCCAGGAATTCCTCCTGGACATCGGCTAACGATCCACTTTCTTTCTTGTACTATGATATCAGGAGAAGGAGCCTGCACGAAACTAACCAAGAATCTCAATCCAACCATCTCCGACTCACAACAGGGACCACTTTCCTGTTTGGGCTCTGGTTGACGGTACACACCGAATCTTCCTGTAAAACCACAGTTAATTTAAGGTTCACGTTCCCGATCCCAAGCCAACAATCAAATAAGAACATGACAAGAGACCGAGCCCATGTCCCTAACCCAACCATTTTATTATAAATTCTTTTTTAAAAAAACTTTTTGTGAAAATTCTCGGATCCTTGTTTTAGTCTGGATTCACACAAGTGTTCCTCCTATTTGCTCAAAAAAATTCTTTTTATTAAGGTAATACTTCCCAATTATAAATCCATTATTAATAAAAACTGTTTATTCCAAAATAAATTTATTGAAAATGAGTGTAATATAAGAAACACATAATCCTCAATGATGTTGATGAGTGTCTATAGTCCTGCCTTTGCCTTCCCATGATCGCCGATAAAACCTAAAAATATAAACAACTGGGTAAGCATAAAGATTAGTGACTTTCCCCCAAAATACCCCATATAATAAACATACAAGCATGCATAACCGCCCACAATCATCATATTGTAATTCACAGGCCCAATCAGTCCTTGGACTGGAATGCGACATGAAACGGGTCCAATCAACCAACAATTTGGAATAGCCAGGGTTTGTTGGCCTATTACCTCAACCCAACCACTCTTCCCAAGCCTAGGTTCCTATGCCTTACAGTCGGTCCATACCGGGTATCTTGGCCTACAGCTCAAAGCAGAACCGCCTCAACCTACTACCACCATATGTCGACATATAAACAATCAAGGATCAACTTGACACATAATACAAGAAAACAACAATCATACAACTCACTACCGCCTACTAAGCCTCTTATAGCACACTGTCCCGCTACCATCTAACCTCCATGAAATGCGTAAGCATAAGCAACTAGAGGTGAGATAGCCACCCGATCAAATGATCCCACTCTAGAACCACAACCAAATAAGGAACAGGCAAGAAAGCCTAGATCAAGAGTTCACATGTTATCCTACATGACTACATACAACCCCTATGACTTCCACTGGATGATAACCAGTCTTCTAGAACTCTAACCACCATACCACTACTACAACATCCTATCATATATATATATATATATATATATATATATATATATATATATATATATATATATATATATATATATATATATATATATATATAGACACACACATGCGCAGATCTACCAGATTACTACAACACAACAAACTATACATAAGAATACATAACCAACTATCCAAGGAAGGCGTAACCGTATATACTTAGTGATGGGATAGACACCCGGACAGGTGATGTAACGACCCAAAAATCCTTCCGTTAATGATGTTATCTTTTTTGTTACTCGAAAAATCCACACACATGCGCAGATCTACCAGATTACTACAACACAACAAACTATACATAAGAATACATAACCAACTATCCAAGGAAGGCGTAACCGTATATACTTAGTGATGGGATAGACACCCGGACAGGTGATGTAACGACCCAAAAATCCTTCCGTTAATGATGTTATCTTTTTTGTTACTCGAAAAATTATTAATGTGAGTGACTTCGGTTTTATGATATTAAAATGAAGTTAGTTAAATGATACAAGTAATTATCAACAAATAAATTTAAACTATTTAACTAGTTTTGAGATTTAATTAAAATATAAATGATTTAATTAAATTAGAGAATAAAAATAGAATGATGAGGGGCTTAATTGTGCACAAAAGAAACTTAATAGGGTAATTGATTTAAGATTAGGGTAGAAAGGGTTCAAGACTGAGAATGGAGAGTCTGGATTGCAAATTCACTTATTATATATAACATTAATTGTGGGAGCCTTAGGTACAATATATTTTCTCCATTTCTGATTTTGGCCACCAAACTTTTCCGTTTTTAGACTTTTGCCACTTTAGCCTCTTATCACCTCCTCTCCACCGCCATTGACTCCACCGCCTTTGGCTACCTCCTCATTTTTCTCTCTTCGTATCTCGATCATTCTCTCTGATTTCAAATCACATATTTCCTTTTCTTACTGGTTCCAAATCCCTTTTCTTCATTCAACCTCGCAGACACTCTTTTCTTGCTGGTGATTTCCCTAAACCAAGAAAAATAGCGACCCAAGAGTGGTGATTCATGCTCTGTGTGTAAGTTACAACTCCGACATAAGAAAGTGGGAATCATTGTAAGTGAGATTGGAAAAACCGGCCAAGGGGAGAATTCGAATCAAATGAACAAATATGAATGAAAACAACGATTCGATTCACCGTCTTCATAAAAACAACCACAAAATCGATCCCAAACTTCCAATCCCAGGTATTTTTGTATACTTTTGTTGATTAAAAATTGCTTCATCTCATCGGTACATTTTTGGTTGTGCCTAGCTTTATTAATTAATTAACTATTTTGTGTTTTCTTTTCATCTTCATAGTGAGTCGCTTCACCGATGTTTTAAGCCGAGTAGTATCCGTTTCCCTCGATTCTCCACAACCTTTTGCACCAAGGTCTCAGATGTTTACCAAGTGATTGTGTCTTCTTGCTCTCCACCACTTTCTCCATCCGTAGGGTTATTCTACTTCTGATGTTGCAATGGCTTTGCTTTAAAGAAAGGGTGAAGGTGATTCACAATGATTGCAAGGCTGCGTCATGCAGACTTCGCAATTGTTGGCCGCCAAGATTATCAAATAAGGGTTAGTTTATGGAGTCTCTTTCTGCTTCTCTCTAGTCTTGTATTTGCTTCCCATCTTGACGGCGACGCATTGTTATCACATCAAAACTATCGTTTGCTCTCTGCCACCAACGGAAGGATAGAAGATTCATAGATTTGAAGGAGACGTCTCCCCTGCATCTCAAATCTCACTTACATATGTGCTTCATGATTTTTCATCCTCCAAACAACTTGATTCAGAATAGAAAGTTAGGGATTTAGGCAAAAGTGACACGCATATTTAGTAATTGCACAATCCATCTATGTTTACTCCTTCTGGATTGATGAGCTATGAATTAACTCTTTAATCGATTAGATCTTTGTAACAGGTAGGTGATGAACGTAAAACAGTAAACAAAACACAAGTATGAATCAAAATGTGTCGAATGATTAGATTACTCGATCCTCAGCAGAGCTCGACTAAGAACTTCCATTGTAGAGGATTCTAGGGTTACAAAATAAGAACGACGATATTGCTGAACAATACTTTTCTAATCAATACTTATCATCTCCTTCTAGAATGCATGCAAGCATCTATTTATATTAAACCCTACAAAACTCACAGATGGACAGGCCCATACCGGAGATAAACATGGACTAGCTAACGAGCCCAATAGACGCAACACTATACTGACCCTAACAATCTCCCCCTTTGCGTCAATTTTGAGCGAGACTATCATTTCTTCTTGCTTGGGCCAGCAGCGGGAGCCTTCTTTACTGTATCAAACAGACGTATGATAAGTGCAAGGATTTTCTGTCTGAAGCGAATATACCATTGAATCATATCATCAAAGTACTTGATATCATCCGCTGTGTTCTGCTTGCATCGATGGATGATCCCTAAAACGTGTTCCAAACAGGCAGTGGTGTAGAGATGTTTGTCTGCCAAGGCGAAAAGACATTTTTGTCCTTCGTTCCTAGTGAACATGATGGTCAATGTTCCCCATCTGCATCATGTTGAGATCACTGGCAAAGCCAACAGGAGATATGGTGGGCTTCTTCTTGAATACGCTCGCTATCTCCTGATCCATCAGAGCAACTTCCATGACATAGCATACAAGCATCCTCTTAAAGTGGTCGATGATCGGACCATATTTAGCTTCGTTTGTAAGAAGGATGTTGTGCAAGATAACCCAGTCATGGGGATTAAGGTTGGGCAGATCTGCAAGTGAGATGACATGTTCGGCCTTGGTAGATCCCTGTAGTACCTTGAACCGAACGTTGGTGAAGTTGCCTTCCCTGAACGGCTTTAGGACCCGAACATTGATGATTTTCTGAGCGCTCCAAGTTTGGTATTGAGGTTGAGCTGCCCTCAGATAAAATTCAACTAAGTCCCGATCAACCCGTCGATGAGGATGGGGGAACTCAGCAATGTTGTCAAAGGCGTGAAAAACAAACGCCTTTCGGGTCAGTGGCATATCGAACTGAGAGTCGATAGTGTTAGAACAATCTAAAGAGATCACAGGTTCTAGCCACAAGATACTTGGTGTTTCGATGGCTTCTTTAATCAGCTTCTCAAGAGTCCAAGGAGGAAAAAGGGTTTTCCTGCTCTCGAGAAGGTCGTGGGCTTCTTTCTGTCTTCTTTCGGCTTCTTCAGCCTCTCTAGCCACACGAGCACTGATGTCAACCTCTTTATCTCGACCCTGTCGCTTCAAAAGGTCGGCAATTATCTCGTTATCATCTTCATCGCTCTCCTTAGCAATATTCTTGCCCTTGTCTTTTACACCGGAACCGGAGGCTTGGCCTACTGGAGGAGGTTCGGTTGCAGTTGAAGTAGGAGGCGGTTGAGACATATTCACTTTTTCTCCCCCTTGTTTCGGAATGGACACGAAATCAAGGAGCCCTTCAAGTTTGCTCAGTAGAGAGAGGGCGGGAGCAAGCTTCTCTGCAAGGTCACGCCTCACAGAATAATTGAGGATCAGGTCATGTGCTTCAAGGATGTTTGAGATAGCTGAGTGGAAATCCGAAACACACGATTTAACCACCTCTCTTTCAGATCGAAGAGAGTCAATCTCCTGTTGAGAGTTGGAGAGTTGAGTACTCTTGACCTTCAGAGCGGTAGTCTTCCTTGCGAGAGCATCCATGAGAGAGTTCTCAGCAGCTAAGTCTTTTTGAAGCTTAGAGAGACGCTCCTCAATGGTTGTTCTGAAAGCTGAGTTGTCGTCAGAAATGGTTTGTCGAAGTGAAGCGAACGACTTCAGCTCTGATGCGACTGAGTTAGCCAGCTGGTTTATAATGGGTTCCAGCTTTGTTGAGGTGGCTTCAGCGGTTTCCTGTAAAGATTTTAACAAGAAAGAAGCATCAGTGAATAGTTTATCGACTTTTTTGGTCGCTGCCTCACATGCTTTGGTTGAGGCGTCTATGGCTGCAGTGGCGGAATCGATAGAAACTTGATGAGCTTTGGAGAAAGCCTCAACAATTTTCTGAATGCTAGCTTCAGAAATGGAGGACTGAGATGTGGAAGATGAGGCGATGAGCGAATCGATTTTGTCATGTAGCTCCTTGAGATGCCTCTTTGTGACAAGAGCATCGTCATCATCGTCACTCTGAACTTGAAATGGACTATAATAGACCGAGTCAAAGGTCATGTCCTCCCCGCCAAGGAGTGGTTCTTCATCCTTTGATGCATGAGCAGGAGAATATGGTGGTGGTGAAGCTGGAGGCTCGGTAGTAGTAGTAGTTTCGGGTTGGGTGGTGTGTTCGGTTGTTGGTGTGGGTTCGGGTGCTGAAGTGGATTTTGGTGCGTCAGTATGAACCCCCATATCAGATACGTTGGTTCTAACATCTGCAGTGGTGGTGGTGGTTGCTTCGGTAAATATAGGTGGTGGTACTAGGATGGAGGTAGGTGGTATTTGAGTGGTGGTGGTAATGGGGGGAATAGAAATAGGAATGGTAACTGGTGGAGTGAACATAGGAGAAGTAGAGAAGTGAACTTCAGGGGTTGGAGATCTTGGTGGAGTATTACCACGAGGAGAGCCTTCAGAAGCAGAACTCTCTTCCTCAGATTCGCTTGAGGATGAAGCGATAATCAGTTTTCGTCTCGTTTGGGTTTTTTCTCTTATTCTGTGGTGGAGATTGAGCAGCCTTAGTGGTTTTCTTTTTCTTGGGAGATGGACCTTTTGCTCCCTTTGCCACTTGTTTTCCCTTATCAGCCTTCTTTCCTCTAGGAGCAGGCTTGTCAGCGTCATGAATTGACTTTAGCATCTCTGGAGTAAGGTCTCTCGGACCAGAATGTTTGAACTCCTTGTACGTTCTAATAATCCGGCTGTCAGCAGGAATATCAGCATACATCGTTTCAGGGATAGACCCGTTGAAGGGAAATTTTGATGCATCCGACACAATGATCTTCGTGGTATGGAAAGTACCAATCGAAGACATTGGAGCACCAGCAACAATGGGGACGTGGTACTTGTCCATCACCCATTTCGTGACAATAGTCCAGAACCTGGCATAAGAGATCTCTAAGTGTCGAGAGGTGGAAGATAGACTCTGAATGAGTTGTTGCCATAGGACCGACCCGTAGTCCATGTTGATGCCATTGTAGATCCCGTACATGATTGATAGGAACAAACGACTTGCCCCATCGGATCCAGAACTTCTTTCAGATAAGCCCTTGAAAAGGACAGTGAACATCCCATTCCACTGAGGGGGCATACACGATTTCTTGAATTTCGTGACCGTGGTGAGCACCTCAGTGTACCCCATGTTGTAGAACATGTTGAACAGATGACCCATCGGAATGTTTTCAGGATTAACCCTCGAAGAATCAGGTTCAAACCCTAACAGTGTACAAAACCTTTGCTTGGAAATCGACGCCTTGTGCTCGAAGACATCGAAGAAAATCCTGTCGACGACATTGTCGTAGTGAGCCGTGGCAAAAATCTGTGACAGGAACTCCATTGGAACAGCTTCAGCCCTGGTAAGAGCAGGAGCGATTGGCGAGATCTTCAGGCATTCAATGATGGGATACATGAAAGCGTCATATGCCTGAGTAGTAAGATCAATGATCAAACTCTGCTGAGGACGAATAGGCAAGATGTGAGAGGTCGCGTGAACTGATGAAGAATCCGCCATTGTTGAGATGAAGGTGGGAGAGATGATGAACATAAGAGTTTGGAGGAATTTCTTGCTCTTTGGAAAAATAGGTGCAGTAAAGAGGTAAACGATGGTTTACATTGCCTTTTATACTGTGGGTAGAAGAGAGAGAAGAATCTTTCCCAAATCTTCGATTGAAAAACGAAGGGTTTTTCGGAGGCGACTGACGCGTGACAGTTGGGGTTGCCGATGATCACGCAGGAGAGAGAGTGTCAGTCCCTAATCACACGCCTTCCTATCAGGCGCCGTTTGGAGATGAAACGGTTCCTATTCACACGGTTTTCCTTCATGCGCCATTTGAAATCAAATTGATTGGACTCCCGCCTGAGTCACCATGTCGTCATCTTGTTCCTTTAGAGTTTAACGACATCTTTAAAGTGAAATCCCCACGTGGATCAATATTAAACACAACCTTTTTATAACAACCAATCCAATTAAAATGCCTTGGAATTAATGAAACCAGAATTTTGAAAAATCTAAAAGATTTTCGTACTAAGTGTGTAAAAGAAAAAGAAATAAAGCAACACGTTTGAGGGATTATGTGATGTCAATAAAGACACGAAATAATTGATCACGGGCACGAATCTCTTCCTTCAAAGTCAAGAGAGACTTTAAAGTGTTTGTGTGGTTTCCCGTTGAATAACGATCAGACACTTATTAAGAAGTGTTGAAAGGCTTCTTTTAATTAGACTTATGTGGGTGGCTTTCGCTTCGATTCATAATTCATGATCTTGATATAAGATAGAAATCGAATGAAGTACCTGTGAGACCAGTGTAGTCTGTTGAACAAGTAG
Organism: Lactuca sativa; assembly: GCF_002870075.4. NCBI lineage: Eukaryota > Viridiplantae > Streptophyta > Magnoliopsida > Asterales > Asteraceae > Lactuca > Lactuca sativa. Next base: position 362,777,644 of record NC_056627.2, on the reverse strand, counting down.
GTTGGAGATAATTTAAGTAGCAAGGTAAACTAAGATATGTGAAATCTAAAAAAAAATTAAAACTGGATCCCAAGGGAAGAAATGTTATTGGATTTAACAATTTCATAGGAATCATTCAAAAGAAAAATAGAGATTTCATGTGGTACCCCCATGGATAAGTCCGTCAATTCATTAGTGAAAGCTAGAGCAAGTTAATTGTTCACCGTCAATGCATAGTAGGTATTGAATTGTGGGTTTCACTTAGCACGTAGTGACACGAAGCTAAGATCATGAACACAGAAATTGTGTAACCATAAACCTCAGTGGTAATGTCTGAGAGTCTCAAGGGTTACGTTTGTGAAGCGAATGAGATGGAGAATAGTAATGTAGATGGTGTAAAGAAACCCAAAGCACCTCTGCTATGAAAAATAGGGACTAAGTAGAAAACTCTTATCTCATGTGAGAAGAGAGTTAGGTAGCTCATAATTAGAATAAATGTGAGAGCCTAATTAGGAAGACAAGGTTTGTTTGTACCAAGTCAGTAAGGCTTTTATTCAGAATTAGATGAGGCTTTGGACACATACAGCAGCATGCTTCTAGGGACACTTAGCTAGTGAAATAATTTACCCACAAAAAGACATACAAAAAGATAAAAGCCAAAATTAAAAAAAATAAAAAATATTTTTGGAGTTTCTGAATTTACAAAAGAAAAAAATATTTTTGGAATTTTTTTGATCGAAATAAATAAAAAAAATGAATCCAAAAAAAGGTTGGAACCGAACCCGAGCGTTCGGTCTATTTTGATTGAGAAAATTTTGGAACTGAACCCGAGCGTTCGGTCTATTTCGGGTGAGAAATTTTTTGAAACCGAACCCGAAAGTTCGGTCCATTTCGGTTGCCAATAAAAATAAGATTGAAAAAGAAAAGAACTTTGACAATAAGATAAATGAATTTGGAAAAATAATACAAAAGATTTACAACCAAGGAAACTACCTTTGAGTGATAAGCGAAGATCAGATGATACAACCGAAGCCGAGCGTTCGGTCTATTTCAGTACACCAGAGCAAGACCCGAACCTGAGTGTTCGGTCCATTTTGGCATACAAGAGACCCGAACCTGAACGTTCGGTCTATTTCGCTTCTTACTTGTGATCTTGAGAGGTAATTTTTGGTACTGACTCCGATTCCATCATTCCTAGCCCTTGTAGAATTTTGTTGAAAGAAGCTTCAGGAAGAGCTTTGGTGAAGATGTTAGCCAACTGATCAGTGGTTCGAACAAAATGAATTTCGACGTTCCCATCTTCCACATGATCCTTAATGAAGTGATACCTCAGTGCTATGTGCTTGGTCTTGGAGTGTTGCACTGGGTTATGACAGATCCTAATTGCACTCTCAGAGTCGCAATATAGTGGGATCTTTTTCATATTGAGTCCATAGTCCCTGAGTTGGATTCGGATCCAAATCACTTGAGATGTACATGAGGCAGCTGCGATGTATTCTGCTTCAGCTGTAGATAGAGATACACAAGTCTGTTTCTTTGATTGCCAGCTAACCAACTTCCCAATAAGGAATTGGCAGCCTCCAGTGGTGCTTTTCCTGTCTAGTCCACAACCTCCAAGGTCTGCATCTGAGTAGACTTGAACGAAGAAACCTTTGTTTGATGGATACCATAAGCCGAGAGAGGTAGTTCATTTTAGATAACGGAGTATGTTCTTCACTGCAAGCATATGAGGTTCACGAGGATTCGCCTGAAATCTAGCACAGTAACAAACAGAAAACATTATATCAGGCCTGCTAGCAGTAAGGTACATTAAAGAACCAATCATCTGGCGATATAGCGTAATATCGACTGCTGGTTTATCCAAGGATGGAGTGAGCTTGGTGCCAAACGCCATTGGAACTTTAACTTTTGAGTCTCCCATCATGCCGAATTTGGCAAGGAGAGTCTTGGTGTAGGCTTCCTGGTTAATAAAGATGCCTTCGGGTCCCTGTCTAATATTTAAACCAAGGAAAAATTTAATTGGACCCATTGAGCTCATTTCGAATTTAGTCTCCATCAGCTTTCTGAATTCGGCTGTTAAGCTAGGATTCGTTGAGCCAAAGATGATATCATCGACATAGATTTGAACAATCATAAGGTGGTTACCTTCCTTCTTACGAAAGAAGGTTGGGTCAACCGAACCTTGTTTGAATTTGGACATCTTTAAAAACTTGGTTAGCGTTTCATACCAGGCCCGAGGTGCTTGTTTCAGCCCATAAACAGCTTTGTCCAGAATATAGCAGTGATTGGGGTACTTTTCATTGACGAATCCCGGAGGTTGCTCCACATACACCGTTTCTTCAAGTTCTCCATTTAGAAATGCGCACTTTACGTCCATTTGGTAGACCTCAAAGTTCTTGTGTGCAGCATAGGAAAGGAATATTCGAACAGATTCCAGCCTAGCTACAGGAGCACAAGTTTCCTCATAATCGATTCCTTCCTCCTGGCAGTATCCTTTCACCACTAGACGAGCTTTGTTTCTTATTACATTGACTTCCTTGTCCATTTTATTTCTGAAGACCCATTTGAGACCAACAATCAAGGCATCTTTAGGAGTTGGAATGAGGCGCCAAACCTTATTTCTTTCGAACTCATTAAGTTCGTCTTGCATAGATTGAACCCAATCAGAATGATCAAGAGCAGTGTTTACTGTCTTAGGTTCAACTTTTGAGACGAAAGAGTTAAACATGAGGAACTCTACTTTTGAGAATAAAGAAGTTTGTTTTGCCTTCAGTTGAGATCGGGTCAAGACCTTTTCAGAGACATTACCCACAACCTGTGAAACAGGATGATCTCTAGTCCATTTGACAAGAGGAGGGTAATTTGGATCATAGGATGGATCCAATTCAGCATTTACCATCTCTTCTAATTCAGATTGACTGTCATCATCATAAAAAATATCGACATTCTCCCCCTCGACCGATGAGCTTTCAGGTGTGTCTTGACCTTCCGGTGCTATAGGAGTTTCGGGTGCATTTGAGCTTTCGGGAGCTACAGTACCTTCGGGTGCAGTAGAGCTTTCGGGTGCGGCTGGAGAAGAGTTCTCCCCCTCAACTTGTGAACTCGGCAGTTTTGAAGAAGATGGATTCTTCCCCTCAACTGAAGCACCGTGCTGAGAAGGTCCATTTGGAACAGATTCTCCTTCACCCAGTCGTTTGGCAGCGTCATCGACGATTTGCTTCAGATGGTCAACTTTGTTGTCTGCTGCATTGGCTTCTGAGAGAGTAGTCTTCTCTGGTTCATCGAATAACTCCACAAACTGCTCAAACAAGTTTGCAATCGAGGCTGTGACTTGGCCTGTTTGAGAGAAAATTTCTCCAACTGTTTCTTCCATGGCCTTCAACTTCTTGACGTAGCAGTCGTTGAAAGTCACATAATACGTTTCTTCAATCTTCCTCGAACGCTTGTTTAAAACCCGGTATGCTTTTGAAGTAAGAGAGTATCCCAGAAAAATCCCTTTATCGGCTTTAACATCGAACTTGTTACGATGTTCTTTAGAATTGAAGATAAAGCATTGTGAGCCGAATACATGGAAGAATTTGATGTTTGGCTTCCTGTTGTTGATGATCTCATAAGGAGTAATAGTGAAACGCTTATTGACATAGGACCTGTTCTGCGTAAAACAAGCTGCAGCAATAGCATCAGCCCAAAAATATAGAGGTAGAGAAGCGAAACTTAGCATGGTTCGGGCCGCCTCACACAAAGATCGGTTTCGTCTTTCGACAATCCCGTTTTGTTGAGGGGTGTAGGGGGCTGAGAAGTTGTGACTGGTTCCTTTTTCTGCTAAAAAGTCTTCAAATTCTTTATTCTTGAACTCCAGCCCATTGTCGCTTCTGATGTTGCGAACGACTTTCCTCAGTTGTACTTCAACCTGCTTAATAAACATCTTTAGCTTGTGAGTAGCCTCAGATTTGTGCTTTAGAAAGAACACCCATGTAAAACGTGAGAAGTCATCAACAATAACAAGAATATACTTGCTACCGCCAATGCTTTCGTTAGAAGATTGACCACACAAGTCAATGTGAATTAACTCAAGTGTTCTCGATCAAACTTGAGCAATGGAAGACCACACAAGTCAATGTGAATTTCTGCTTCCCCATTTCGCACGCGGCACACAAATGTTCTCGATCAAACTTGAGCAATGGAAACCCCGAACATGACCTCCGGTGACAAGTTTGTTGATATCCTTGAAGTTGAGATGAGAGAGCCTTCGGTGCCACAGCCAGCTTTCGTCAGAATGTGCTTTGGATAATAGACAGATAGCTGGATTTCCGTTGATGGGTTTGAGATTGAGAGGAAACATTTCGCCTTTGCGCTCCGATTTGAGAATTACTCTTTTTGTTTTCTTCTCTATTATTTCCGAACCCTCATCATCAAACGAAACTTTAAGACCGGTACCTCCAACAAGCTGAGATACACTGATGAGGTTATGCTGTAGTCCTTCAACGTATGCAACCTTTCTAATCGTGAAGTCTCCATTTATTATCATCCCATAACCTTTAATCGTGCCAAATGAGTTGTTCCCGAACTTGACATTCCCGCCGTTTGGAAGAGATCGAAATTCCCTCAGCTCTTCCTTCCTTCCTGTCATGTGACGTGAGCAGCCACTGTCAATATACCATTCTTCATCGAACTGCTCGCCACTGATAACCTACAAAAATCAAGCAGATTTAGGAACCCAAAGTTTCTTGGGTCCACGTGAGCCTTTCACAGGAACAGGAATAGCAAGAGAAATGTCAACAGGATATGTTCTTTTTATTAAAGTTGTTTCATCTTTCTTCTTAATAGTGAAAACTTTAATTTTGTTGGGATTTGTTACAGTCGGTTTGGATTCAGGTTCAGGCGTTTAGGCCTTGGAATGCTTTTGATCATTCTTGTCTGAGGAAACCTTCGATTTTCCTTTCAAATCTGTTGAAGGTTTTGGATTTTGAGTTTGAACAGAATTGGATTTAGAATGGGGTTGAGAAGAATTAGAATTAGAGAATTTAGACTGAGAAGTTTTCTTGGCTAGAGGTTCTAAGTGACCCTTTTGTTTTTGGTCATTAGTGGGACCGAACCTAGAACCTTGGTAGCTTTTGCTCTCGGAACCGAACCTATGCTTTCGGTAGCTGATGTTCTCTGAACCGAACCTTTCCCTTCGGTTGTTATTCCGTTCAGAACCGAACCTGTCCTTTCGGTTGTTATTACTTTCTTGCGGCCTGACAGTACTTTTCTCTGATCTTGAGTTTTTGTCATGATAAGAGAAATGGGCGTTTTGAGATCGCCAAAACTGTTTTCGCTCTGAGAGATTCTTCTTGTATCTCAGATTCCTTTGCTGCTTCTGATCCTTCACTTTCTTCGGCTGTCAGTGAATGTTGGCTTTTTGCTTTTGCTTCCTGTCAGCCGGTTCACTTTTAACAGATGATGTTTCGATTGTAGGAGTAACTTCTTCTACAGGAACTTCTTTTGCACCACTAGTACTTGGCACATCGAAGTTGTCAGGCTTGTTTAGAGGCTCTGGCACATATCTGCCTTTGGTTTTCCATGACGTCCGCTCTGACAGACCAACGGTTTCGTCAGCATTATCTATAGGAGCAGACCAGAAAAATTTATCACAGCCATCTGCATTATCTTCATTTACAATGGCGGTGAGTTTGGCTGTCTGATGTTCGGTTACTCCTGTGACCTTATACACCTGATTTGGTGTTGTTCTTACCTTTTTATACACAACAGCTTTTTCTTCAAGAATCGGGGACTTATTTTGGGACAAACGAGCAAACTCCACAGAATTTTCAGAAATAAGATTTTTGTGGTTTTCGGGTTCACTCTTGACAAACTCAGAACAGTCGACTTCATCCTCTACAGAAATTTCACTCATATCATCATCCTCATTGAGCTCAGACGCGTTTTCAACATCAATTTTATTTTCTGAGCTCAAGTTGGCATTCAATGAGTCAAACTTTTGTATGGTTTCGGTTCTTAGTTTCATTTTATCGTTTTCATCCAAAAGGTTTTTCAGCATGTCCTTATGGTCCTTGGACTTTATAAAAGATTCAATTTTGTCCAGACCATACATATAAGTCAGATTCACATCATCAGACGAAACTACACTTTCGCAATTATATGCTTCAGCATCGATTTCATCCTCCTTAAACTCAAGGAAGGGCAAAATCATGCGATGAATTTTCTGCCCTATTTCACAGTTAAGATGAAGTTGAGTGATGTTAGCATAAAGATGTTTAGCAATTAAACAAAAAACATTTCTCTTTTTCAGAAGTTTTAAATTGTCTCTTTGTAAATAAATGTTTTCGTCTTTGGATTTAATCAGCTCCGACTCCTTCTGCTCTATCCACATCCTCCGTTCCTCACTCTTGGATGACACCCTGCTTATTTGGTCAGTTAGGTTAGAATTGGTGACCCGTGTTTGAGTTAAACTACTATCTAGATTTGAGATTCTTGAATTTAAGCTTTTTAATTCTTTTTCATACGAATTTTGTGGGACTTTGAATGAAACAAAAACGGATTGTACCTTCTTGATCAATTCATCAAGCTCATTGATCTGCACAGTGAGAGGTTTTGCTGTGAAGCATAGGTCCTCTCGCTCCTTGGTGTCTTCATTCCCACCATCCGTATTGTATCCCCTCATTTGAGATACATCTACCACCATCAAACACTTCCCACCGCTTTCTTCACCTCTTGCAACGTATGCCTTTCCATGAGATCGCTTCCTGACCTCATCATCCACTGAGTCGGTTGATCAGACCTGCACACCACCGAACTCATCATCCGCTGCCGAACCCTGCACAATTAAGGCATTCATCGAAGGGTTAGTAGCAACTTTCTTTTTCTTGATCTCTTCCAGCTTTTTCATCAACACGGCCTCTTCATCCTTTTCCTCATCCTTCTCTGCCATTTTCTTTAGGACACAGTCTTTGACATAGTGGTTCTTTCCTTCACAGTAGTAGCAGTTCACACCACAATCACCTTCAACTTTCGCCTCTTTCTTTGGTTCCTCTGTCTTCGGTTCCTCCCTAACCTTTTCGGAACTATAGCTTCCCTGCCAATTTCGGTTCTTATTGGTGGGGAACCTTTTCTTAATGAACCTCTTTGGATTCGACACCATCATTGCATAGTCTTCAGAAGTAAGATCATAGTCTTCTAAGTTGAGATCTTCATCTTCTACCACACTTTTGCTTTTGGACAGGAGGGCCAAGGACCCCAAACTAGAGACCACATTTTTCTCTTGCAAAACAATCTTTTCTTGGGATTTTAAAATCCCCACCAGCTTTGCCAACGAATAAGATTTAAATTGCTCATGAGCTTTAATAGTGGACACAACCGCTCTCCACTCGGATCTAAGGCCATTCAAAAAGGTTACTTTTTGTTCAATCAGCTTCCTTTCTATATCGTGTTTGATCATCTTGCTAAGAAGTTGATTGAAGCGATCGAACGTCTGAGTAACAGTTTCATCTGAATTCTGCTTAAATTCACCAAACTCAAACAAAAGCAAGGTCTGAATAGAATGCTCCAAATCCTCATCAGTGGAGTATAGCTCTCGCAGCCTATCCCAGATTTCTTTAGCGGTGCTGCATGAACTCACTAGCCTGAATGTATCTGATTGCAGAGCGAATCGAATCAGTCTCAATGCTTTAATGTTGCATTGAAACTTTTCCTTTTCGTCTTGAGCAACATCCTTTACGTCCTTTAACAGATCATTATACTCTTTCTGGGTTTTAATGATTTTTGATGTTCCTGAATGAGCAAATGGTCCAGAAACGATTGCTTCCCAAATAAGGTATCCATTGTCTTCCGATCCGATGACATAATCTTCAAAGTGATGTGCCCAGACTTCGTATTCCTGGGTGTAAAGAATAGGAATCTTCGTCGTCGATCCAATGCTGTTAGAGATGTTGATGGGATTAGATTGTGACTCGTCCATGCTTGATCGTTTTAACCTGTTTGAAAGATCAGACTTGTAATATTTGATATTAGGGAAAAACAAATAAATGCTGAGTTACGTCAATAATGGAATGACGGCTCAATAAATATTAGTTAATGCGGAATAACCCTAATCGCAAACTCTTTCACAGAAAAGATGTGTATGAATTACACAGCCTCCTGCTCTGATACCAATTGATGAGCTGTGAATTAACTCTTTGATCGATTAGATCTTTGTAACAGGTAGGTGATGTAAAACAGTAAACAAAACACAAGTATGAATCAAAATGTGTCGAATGATTAGATTACTCGATCCTCAGCAGAGCTCGACTAAGAACTTCCACTGTAGAGGATTCTAGGGTTACAAAATAAGAACGATGATATTGCTGAACAATACTTTTCTAATCAATACTTATCATCTCCTTCTAGAATGCATGCAAGCATCTATTTATATTAAACCCTACAAAACTCACGGATGGACAGGCCCATACCGAAGATAAACATGTACTAGCTAACGAGCCCAATAGATGCAACACTATACTGACCCTAACATGGATTTCTTAATTCTCTAGGGTTTCTCTCTCCGCTTCAGGTATATGAATAATTTATTATTAATTAAAACAATTTATGTTCATTCCTTCTTGTAATTTGAATAGAAAACCCGATGATTATACCCCTAATCATATGATATATCTATCGGATTGTAACCCTTCAGAAGCACAATCAAAGAAAACAAACTTTCTTATGTCTCTAAAGCAAAATTATGTGGAAATTTATCATGAAGCAAATAGCTTAGCTTTAAAACGTTCACAGACATAAAAAAACAAATATTCTATGAATATAGGCTTATATATCTTCACAGGTTATAATTTGGATCCTAATATTTTGATAGTTTCTAGGTTTAATTTTTTTTTTCTTTCAATTGTAATATACAATATAGTTGCCAGTTGTTTACAATTTTACTTCCTAGGACAATCAGATCAAAATTTGAACTAGAAAAGCTTCAATTCCCGATCCATTCCTTGAATTCCTTGTTCTTAGACACTCAAGGGAATGTGGTTCATGATCTGATTGATCACTTAAATCATACAGGATTAATTATAATTTTAATGATCGTATAAACCAACATATTTATTATCTTAAGAAAACTAACACTTTCGTAAAAATCATGATACTTATATTTTTAAGAATAATAACATGTATACAAAAATAATTAAGTAGATTTTTCATTGATCTGATAACGATTGTGGGGAACATTGTTGGTTTTTAATAAAATGGTTTTCACTTATACTTTGTAATACAAAACCAAAAATAAGATTATGTGTGTGTACAATTTGTTTTCTGCAAAATCACAAAGAAAGCACTATTAACAATTTGTTTGCTTTGGGATTTGGAAGCTTTAGACAACATAAGAAGATGGTCAAATGGTGTCATATTCAAGGAAAGGAAAGCAACAATGATTTTATTACTTTCCAAATATTTGAGAAAACAGAAGCATACATGGTAGTTAAGTCATTACTTTTTCAATATTTTTTGTTATATTTTTTTACTTTGAATCATAAAAATTAAATGCGCAAGGTGCCACTTCTCCTTATACGTTTCTGCATCTATGCTGTCAAAAGACCGAAATATATTTATTTGTGTATATGTGTATATATTTATTTGTGTATATTTAGGTTTATCAGTTGATCGTTTAAGCCATCATCTCTTTATATGTTTCTGCATCTATTTGTATATTTATGATCATTTATTAACCCTCATCTCCTCCCATACTATCATCTTCGTAATAGCTTAATTAATTTGCTCCTCCTGCACCTTGACATGTCTCGATTTGTCAAGACATGTAAACATACTCTACCTTTCAAAATGTTTTTTGTAGCATCGTTTCTTTATTTAAAAATGTTATATGGAAATTTTGATAGTAGATATGTTAAACTTTTATTAATAGAATGACCCTATGAATCGGAAAAACCGAATATCTGCATGTGGGAATTTGTAGGTGAATTGAATTTTGTACGAAAGCTTCCAGACTTCCTATTATCACCATTGTACCTATCCTTTTCTCGAGTTCTCATTCGGCGGTGACCAAGAATCACAATAATAGAATCACGTCCGCCTATTTGAAGTCTACACACATACCATCACGTAATAATCAACGATTCACAAAGAGAAAGTTTCAGAACATTAAAACACATAACTAACAACAGTTAACCCCCGCAACGCAGGGGTGACACTTTTCTAGTTAAACATTAAACCTCATCGAATGCAATTGACACTACAGGAGGCTACGTCCGTTTTTTCTTCAACTTTTATGTACACATCAAATGCAAATTAGAAATATACTCAACTAATTAGAGTTTTTGTCAGTGCGTCGTCCACCAAAGAAGGAAAGAAGAAGATGAGCGAGAGGAAACAAACATGGGTGGCGGCTGTGGTAATTTTTTTTGGGGCAATTACTAATCTAGCCTAATTGAAGAAGTAATTAACCATTTTTAGCCAAAATTAAGAATTATTCCAAAATAGCCCACGAAACCGTAGGTAATTAGAGTGGACTACTGTTTTGCCAAATGGTCTACTGTTTCCTGATAAGTATATATATATATATATATATATATATATATATATATATATATATATATATATATATATATATATATATATATATATATATATATATATATATATATATATATATATTCATTTTGAACTATTAAAACCGTAGGTTTTTTTGGAAACCTACGGTTTCTCTCGACAACCTACGGTTTCGTTATTATTATTATTATTATTTAGTTTTTTGAAAAAAATCATGAAATCATAACATATATATATATATATATATATATATATATATATATATATATATATATATATATATATATATATATATATATATATATATATATATATATATATATATATATATATATATATATATATGATGGCTTACGAGGTTACAACAAATAAAAAAAACGAAAAATAAAATAAAACTGTAGGCTTCATACGAAATATACGGTGTACAAGTCCACACTGCATAATCTGTGCATTGTGCACTTGTATACCGTAGGTTTCGTATGAAATCTACAGTTTTAATATTTTTTTTGGTTTTTTTTAAAGTTATCCCCGTATACAAAAATTACTCCTAATCAACAATACAGTAAAATTTTGATAAAAAATGAATGTACCTCGTTATTCTTCAGGTGCTCTATTGAAAGAAAAAATAGGTAAAAACAAGAAAATAATAGTCAAAATAACATAATCTAAAAAATTATACATTATATACTATGAGTCAATGGGCCGCGAAAAAGTAGACAAGCCGGGAAACAGTAGCCCATTGCCACGAGAGAGTAGTTTTCTACTGTTGTTGACCGTAGTCAACCCTAGCCAATCTACTATTCTGTGGGTTACTTTAGGCTAGATTAGTAGTAATTTCCTCATTTTTTTTTTCTGTGTGGGTTATAGTCGGGCGAGGTCTCTGTTATGCACTTGTACATTGAAGCATAATACGTCTCACATAAGTGACTACTGGTAAGAGGCTCCGTCATCTCCAATTCTTGCTATAACGTTAAATCTTTTTATTGCTAGCCACATGATTCTTTTCTTTCCTGTTCGTGATGCCCTTGCTACCAAAGCCTTGAAGGATTAGGGTGGGTACGTTCATACACTCTTGTTAATACCAGGTCAATTAATGGACATATCGATTGATAGGGATGTCAAATATTATCATGTGTATATTCTTTTTTTAAACATCCATGTGTTGCTTCTTTTGTCCTTTGATGATCAATTTTAATTCACATAATCAACAGCAGTGCTTCATTTTGATTGGAAGATATGTAAACCTTCTCTTTCTCTTTTTGGTTCGAAAGTTTGGCTGCCCAAATTACAAATAGATGCATATGACTTTTGTTTGGAATGGAATTGGTTATTATGGAATCATTACAATGATGCATATATACTATAAGCAAATATGAAATATAGTATGTTTTATATTAAAAATAATGTTTAACTAAAAAACTTAATCGATAATTAACTCACATACGTCTTGGTTTCTAGTAGGCTTAAAATATTAATTAATTGATCATGGATTTGGTACAAGTGGTATATGGTTTTAAATATACTAGATTAATATCTAGGTAAATTAATGGTTTTCCATGTCTTAATACCTATATTCTAGACAAATTGTGTGCAAGATTGTTTGGTTCTAAGCCTTTGTTTTAATCCTTGAAGTATAAGGTGATGTTTGTCATAGTTAGAAAACTGGACAGATTCGCTAACCTGTCTTGCAAGGGCTGTTGAGGCCATTTTGGTCCTATTTAGAGAAAATATTTTTAAAAACAAAGTTTTGATAAATCGAGTTTAGTTTCTAGAAAGTCTGATATCATCTCATTTGGACTTGTAGATTCTGTTTTACGCGCAAAACACTGACATGGATCAGGCTGGGAAATTCTAAAACTTGAATAAAAATAAACGTTTACGTAATTGTAATGCTAACTCTATATGTGTACAATTAGTAAGCTTGAAAACACATAATAATATGTTGTTTGTGTTATATTAGGGATGCTTGTGATAATCTCAAGTGCGTATGATATTCGAAGGGGGAAAAGACGTTCTTTACAAATGTGAGTTAGTCTTTGTGGTTTTAAGTACTTTGTTACGGAATTCCATATCTTAGATGGATTGGAATGAATCAAAGTTATTTAGGTTGCATGTGCCCCATTATGTGTGATATGCTAGTTGTTGTTATGCTTCCTCATGTGCAGGGCCGGTCCTGAAAAATGAAATATTTTTAAAGACTCAAGACGAATAAGAAAAAAAAGGGTCATTATCTTTATTATAATTTTGTATTTTTAAATAAAAATATATAATGAAAAAAATTGGGCCCTATGCAGCTGCCCACTTTGTCTCCCTCTAATCCCCCCATGCTCATGTGTATGAGAATTTATGTTGCTTATATGCTACATTTTTATTCTTTTTGACGTGAGATGTGTGTTATGGCCATGATAGAAATAGTTCCTTGTGTTTTTTTTTGTGATGTATGCATGCCATGCTTTATTGGAAACCCTTGTCTATGATGTTTAGGACATAGCGTGCTAGTGATGTCGTCGAGCCGTAATGATGATATGAGTATGAACTTGTATGTGATGTAAAATGTTTCAACTTGTGTTACTTGTTTGCACTTTTTACATGAGAAGTAATATGCTAGAAAAATATGTTAATAAATATGCATGATTACTTAGGGAGGTTAAAGGTATAATTCCTTAAAAGATGAATTAATCACAAATTAATTACAAGGGGAATACACTAGCGGGGCGAAGGGTGGTGTTGGCTCCATGAGGAAAGCTAATTAGGGTTGGCTCCTCGGGGAAGCCAACTAGGGTTGGCTCTACGAGGAAAGACGATAGGTTTTGGCTCTACGAGGATAGTCGGTTAGGGCTGATTCTACGAGGAAATTCAGTTAATGTTGGCTCTATGATGAAAGCCAGTTGGATGGTTATTCTAGACGACCAGTTCGACACATTCGACACATGGTTCACTTAAGGAAAGGTGAATTGGAGTGATGTTGGCTCTATGAGGAAAGCTGGCGCAAACATCACGTGGGATTCAGGATGTGTAACACGGTCGAATTGGCACCTCTTGAACCGAACCCTAACGTCTACGTGTGTACTAGTATATATAATGTCAGAGTAGCGAACACAGCAAACTGGGAGCAATGTTTCGGGTGAAAGTCGCGCCTCATTTAGTGCATTGGGTCGTGTCGGTCATGTTAGTTGCGAATGAGATACTTACCTTGGGGTTACCGATTAGAAAATTGACTTATAAATATAAAGTATTACAACAACTACAAAGATGATTAAGAGGAAAGTAATTGTAAATGATGAACATGAAGATTGATATTATTTTAAAAATATTATAGTGAGTGAAGTAATAAAAACTAGTTACAAAGTTGATTAATGAAAAGTAACTAAATGAACAAGCTCTAAAGATGAATAATAATAATAATAATTGAGCTCAATTATGTTGGTTATGTGATGTTTGCGATGCCATGCTATGTGAGTGTATGAATGCAATTTTATATGATGTTTTGATTGACCTGTTTGAGATATGTGCATTCCATAACATTGTACTTATGATTAGCTCACTTAGCATTTGTTGAAACTTGTTTTTTTGCTTATTGTTTGCCTTGCATTGATACAGGTAGCATAGTGTGATGACCTGGTGAGGATGGGGTCACTTTGGTAGTTACTTCTAGTATTATTTTAGTGATCATATCATTTGGACATTTTGTTGAGTTTTCATAACACTTGTTTTAAGAACTTGGTTTGTTTTGGTTTATGCGATTAAATGCCGATGAATGATGTTTTTGGTAATAAAAGTAACCTTGGTGATGTTTTCATAAAATTTAAAATAAAACTTCCGCCAACGTATTCTGCTAAATAAATGTTTTTAAAAAAAATTGGTGAAAAATCACTGTGTGTTATAGGTGATCCTTTTCTAGAGCAACAACCAAACAAGGAACAGACAAGAAAGCCTAGATTAAGAGTCCTCAGTCTATCCTACATGACTACATATAGTCTCTGAGGCATCCCTTTACTAAAAGATAACTAGAACTAGTGGGCTGACATTGGTGCTTTCAACTCACAATTTAATAAGGCGAAACTCACCTGAATCGTAAAACACTGCAATAGGATCCCTTTTCTGCACTGCTTGCACCCGTGAATCCACTAACACCAGAACCAGATAGAATCTTAATCAATAACCAAAAATCCTCAAGTTTGACCAAAATTCACACTCAATGAAAAGTTCAATGGTTAACGAAAGTCAAAGTCCAAGGCTACTGAGTATGCCTAGCGTACTCAACATACGCCCAACGTACACGACTTGATCCCACTTCTTCACTAAGCACTTTATCCCTTAAGGTCTTTTGTCCAGAGCTCGATCTAGATTCAAAACATCGACTTAAATCATAAATTTTCCACCTTTATGACTTTCAATGGTTAGGAAAGGCCCAAAAGCTAAAACCCTAACTTATTAATCCATTAAGACATCATAACTCTTGCATGGAAAGGATAGAAGGACCCATATCACATTTTAATGGTTCCTAATAGCTCCATAATGGATAAAGTTTCCAACTTTATCCATTACGATGGTCCAAACAACCAAGATCTAGTCTTGAAATCTCAAAGGGACCAAAAGTGCATACTTCTCAACTTAATCCATTAAGTCCAAGTCTCCAACCTCCAAATATGAATCAATATGATGTTTAGATGGATAAAGTTTCAAACTTTATCCATAACAAGGTCATGAACTTTGAAGATCTAAACTTTCTGCACTAAGATGACTAAAAGCTCATAAAACCCAAAACTAGCTAAATCTAACAAATGCATCATCAAGATTCAAGCTTTATACCTCTAGAAAAAGATCAAGGTGAACAAGGTTTTGATCTACAAGCTCCAATGCAACCAACACTTCTCCAATGAGCTCCTTGTTCTCCGAGGTGCACCAAGAACACTCTAAAGCACTCAAAAACTCAAGGATATCACAAATGGGGCTATGGTTTCAAAATTAGGGTTAGAGAGGATGGAGGCTGAAGGTAATAAGGGTTTGGAATGAGTTAAGGTCCTTAAATAGGGTCCAAGACCTAAATATTAAGGTTTGCATTAGGCTTGCGTACGCCCAGCGTACTAGGTTGATCATCAGCGATCAGCCTTGCCTAGTACGCCCAATGTACTCGCCTTAGCCCATCACCTTCCTAACTTCTAACGATTATAACTTCTTCGTTCCAACTTCGTTTTCGATGATCTTTATATCCACAGAAAGGTATTGAAGAGCCCCACAATACCATTTGGATATATTGGACTAAAAACTCCTCGAACAAAAATCCATATTTCATGCAAGAACCTGACCTATGACTTTCTCCTTTCTACCCTTCGGTCCAATACACATATCAAGGGTTAAATCTCTTAACCATCATTACCTCCTTCCACAAGGACTAAGCTTTACCACCTTAAGGACCAAAGCCTTTACACAATCAAATTTCGGCACACGACCCATAAATGATGGGAAACAGGATGTTACAAACATAATCTATCCATTTGATCATAAATTAGTCCTAGGTACACTACGAAGCAAAAATTTATTTTTACGTCACAATTATTATCAATTTTGTGATTTTTGACTCAGTCCTTAATGTCATAATTATATTTAGTATATATTACAAACATAAAATTAAACAATTGTGGTCTTTTACAAATATCAGTTCGCGGTAGTTTGATCGCCAAATACTAACCTATTTTTATAAATTGTTAGAGAGAGAGGTCCTTATTTTTATTTAATATATATAAATATTTTTAGAAAATAATGGAAAATAAATATAATAATGGTAATTTTGTTATTTGAATTTTAAGAGGGACAAAATCCACGCAAACTAGGCCAAATGAACCGTAAAAACAAAAAAGTCGAGTATGAACTAACCTAAAAAAATGTATAAGCATGACCGTTAGAAATCGAAAGGTTTAAGTTGGTGTTGGTCGCATAGTATAAATAAAAGATGTGATCTTTGTAACTCCGCTCCCCGCAGAGCCAAACACCCCCATCATTCGCAAGTGACGCACTACCATGTCTTTAATCCAAGAATCATTAAGATCGTTGTAAGTTTATGGGGTTTTCTATAACAAAGATGTTGTAATTTCTGCTTTAAGTTTAAAATTGATTGTGGAGGAGAAAATATTGAAGGTTAATTCGTGTTTTCTTAGTTATCTCTCTTCTTATTAATTATTTCTTTACTTAAAATCTGATTTTATGGGTTTAAGTTACTCCGCCAATTTCATTGCAACTTAAAAAGGAAGGAAACCACAGACTATTTTTATAGTTTCTTTGATCTTTTTGTTGGGTGTTTTCTTCTTTATCTTTTCATTGGGGTTTTTTCTTTAAAATCCAATATGGCGTGTCTGTTTTGTTTAGATGATTTGTTTGATCGTTTGACAATATCTTGTGTGTTTGGATGGTTTTTAGAATGTTTTTCAGACTCTCTTAGCAATCTTATGAATAACTAATTTTATTAGATCAGAATATGTTCTTGTCAAATTTCTTTTTGCATGTATCTGATAGTGAAAAGTGGAAGAATCCATCAGCTAATGTTTTTTTATGTGTTTTCCATTGGTTTGTAGTTTCTAATTAAATGATTTTGGTCAAAGTCTTCGAGACATCCAGTCATGGTGTGAATTTGTGTTAGGTTTAACATCTATATTATAGCTTATTGGTTTGTTTTTTAGGTTAAAACAAATATCGATTGATTTGTAACCATTTTTACTTAATTTCGATCTTAATTATAAATCATCTTTCTGTGACTATTTGATAGAATAAGTGGACTTGACTTATCGAGGGCTGCAAGAGTTTGTTAAAGAAATTGAACAAGAAATTAAAATTTAATTTTTTGTTTCTTTTTTGGGGGTTTTGTAACTTTCTTTTTCCATTTCAGTTCCCACTCTCACTCTGAGTGCATTGTTACAGAGGGCCACAAAGCTATTAAACATTTTATAAGTCAAATTGACAGGTGTGCATTCATACAAATATAATTTGATTACTATTTCATTTTTTTAATTTTGAAATATTTTTATTGTTAACAGGTTGGAATCAATACAAACATAACCAGTGCACGAGCTCCGGTTGGAGTAGCAAGACTCCTAACAATTAACAACTCGATGGTAAACATGAATCTTCTAATGTCACATGAGGGGCATACTTGTAATTTCATAGACACTCTAATTAAAGGATTTTCGTATAGGTTACAAAGAGGTATCCTTTTCACTATCTTTGGCCCTCATGAATCCAATTTGGCTTCTGGTATTATATATATTTTTTATTAACTTTTTAACATTTGCTTTTAAAATTGTATTTATATACAACTTTAGAGTGGTTGGAGAAAGAGCCAAATATGACTGTTAGCTACAAGGATTGTTATGAAAAATCGGGCAAAATGGGTACCAAAAAATTAGGTAAAATGATATAAAACTTCACGAGTTTTGATAATTTCTATAGATTATAAACATAATTATGGTTACAATTTTTCTGCAACAAAGAAAGAAAGAAAAGGTATTTTGCTTTCAACTATTTTTTGAAAAATAAGATGAAGAAACTTTTTTACATTGTACTTTTGATGGTGTTGTTGTGATTTTACTATTTTGAGCAATTGAGAGCACGTAGAAATCTGGAAAAAAGCTAAAATAGTGACCATTATACAATGCCAATTTAAGAACCCAAACTATACTTTGCTGATTACTTACTAATATACATGCAAAATGTCTAATAGGCTAAGCTTTCTTCACTATTGTTACTAACTAAGGTATTATACTCTCAATACTTTCTTCTTACTAAAATATTCTACTTTAGTTTAGCATTATAGCATATTACATTTTCAAAAATTAACCTAAAAAGAAATTATACTTTTTTTTTTTTTTATCATTTTCCTTACAAAGGGCATATGAAAAGTACAACCTTTTTTTAAGACATTGTACTTTGAAATTTGAAACTTGTTTGATTTTGGGTAATACTTTCCATTATTTTTTCTAACTAAGACATTGTAATTTTGATTTCTTATACGACATTGTAGTTTGAAAATCTAACCAAGTGCAACATTATACTTTCAAAATCTAACATCTCAAAACATTATACTTTTATTATTTTCCCTATTAAGACAGCAAACTTGTTTGGTCTTGGGTTACTAGTTATAACAGATGCATAATTTGTATACAAGAAACTAATTATAGACTTCAACCCTACAGGCTACTCAAGTTCAAATTACAACATTCATCACACGTTTCAAATATTGAGTTATAAATATTGGTGTATAAAATTATATGTTTAGTTTTAGTTGTTTGATTTAAAACCATGGAGTAATTTAGTTTTTATGAAAAACATTCATGTAGGTGACAAAGGAGTGGTTAATACTCATGCATGGAGCGATTATATCATTTGAAAGTTATACACAGTTGTAAGAAGTAAAATTTTATCATTTGTATAAACCATTTAATATGTTGTATTTTTTGCAGAGTTCTAAAGATAATTATGTGTTTCTATGGTTTGTTGATCATCTGATAATGTGTGGTGTGTTTAGATTGTTTTGTTCTAATGAAATCTATTTTTTCTTTCTATAAATTATGGCCTAATGTTTATTGTGTTTCTTGTTTCTCTTACATTGCTTTGCAGTTACTAATAAAACACCTTTGGTCAAAACCTTGGATCTACTTTCGGTTTGAATGTTTCAGGTTAGGTTTACCATGTTTGTTTACTCGATTTTAATCTTGTTGGAGTATTGGCTAACAACACAAAATCCGCCACATTTATGTATTTCCACACTATTCAATTATTATCATGATATCTTCGAACAAATCCTTTTTGTGGTAATTTGATAAAATAACTAATTGGAGCAGTTAAGAGCACCTAGAAATTTGGAAAAAAAGCTAAATAACTCACCATTATATGATGCAAATGTCAAGGTAAGAAGCCAAACTATACTTTGATGATTACTTGCTTAATATACATGCAAAATGTCTAATACATTCTTCCTATTAAGATATTCTACTTAAATAGTTTAATTTTAGCTTTATAGTATAGTGTTAAACTTTCAAGAATTAACCTATTATGAAATTGTACATTTTATCTTTTTTCCTTATAAAAAGAGAACATAAAATTTTTAACATGTTATTAAGACATTGTACTTTGGAATTCAAAACTTGTTTGATTTTAGTTACCGAATATAGCATAACACTTTCCATTATTTTTTTCCTATAAAGACATTATAATTTTGATTTTCTATTATACATTGTAGTTTTGAAAATCTAACCAAGTATAGCATTATACCTGTTACAACATTACACTTTTGGAAACTTGACATATTAAAACACTGTATTTTTTTTTCAAATAAGACAGAGCAGTTTTGTTTGGTTTTGGTTACTATTTATAACATATACTTCCCACGATTATTAAGGTTTTATAATTTTTTTTATAAAGACATTGTAGTTTGAATATCAAACTAGTGATATCATTTTACCTTTAATTATAACCTTATATTTTCATAATCAAGCCTATTAAGACATTATACTTTTATTATTTTTTCGTATTAAGTCATTATAATTTGAAAAATGAATCATATTTGTTTTTAATTGCCATTTATATCTTTATAGCTTCTATTTTTTATTATTAAGGAAATGTACTTGCTCCTTTTCTTTTTAATATGTACTTTCAAAATCTTACCAACTATAACATTGTACTTTAAATTGTAACATTATATTTTAAAAATCTAACCCAGTAAGAGATTGTAGTTTGAAGTACATTGTACCTGTAAAATCTAAGTTTGTCTAACTATGGTTATGATTTTTATCATTACAGTTTCATTTTTTCATATTACCACATTATATTTTAAAATATGTTCAATTATAATATTATACTATATGAACTCCTATGTGAACCAAAGTATGGGACGGTTTGGGAAGACTTATCAAAGGTGTAAGAGATAATTACTTGGGCAACAAGGAGATAATTTATTTTAGGAAGGTATAGATTGACATTAGGAAAGTATTTTGTTTAGGATTATGTTTTCAATGTTTTCAGCAAGACACTATACGTAGTGGTCCATAAATTGTTTTTCTTTTCACGCAATTAGTAAAAGTTGTAACGCCCATATTTCTGGCTTAGCATTAATATTATGATGTAATAGTTAGGGTCAACAATTATAACCTATTTTGAAGTAATGAAGAAGAATTATTTGAGTATTATGTGATTTATGTGATTTATGTGCAATATACGTGCTTATAACAATATAATAAATAATAATAAAAATATGCGTCAAAAATAGAATGAAGATTTGGCCCGATATCTTTAAAGGAAGTTGAAGTAGCCATAACAAGGACTTCGAGGATATAAGGAACGCTGAAATCCGATTTATAACGAAGAAGTTATGACCCATCGAAGTTTTGCGACAAAATCGGTACGACCCTGTGTGTCGTGAAATACTTTTTAGCCTTAGTGATCTAAACGTAAGTCGTAGTATACGTTAAACCGAGAGCATGCATATAGAGAACGTCCAAATCTGACTTCGTCAGAGGAAGTTATGATTTTTCTAAGATTTGGCATAATAATATGCACCCCGGAAATCGAATTTTAGATCAATTGATATTTAGCCGACACAATATAAACGAGAATTAAAGATCTCGTTAATAGGAGATCAATGATATAAAGACAGATGAAAACAGACGTCGGATGGAAATTTTATGATTTTTTAACGGACTTTATCTGTCTAAGCCTGTTAAAATATAGCTTTAAAAATAAAATCAAAATTAACCGACAGAGTCTAAACGACAGTTGTAGATCACATCGCTACCTTGGTGTTGATATAAAGAACGTCAAAAACGAAGCTCATATGCGAAAGTTACGGAATTTAGAAGTTAATTAAATTATGAGTTATGATGCGAGGCTAACACGTGGCGCAATTCCAACCCTTCCTTTCTCTCCACGACTTTGCACTGGATTGCGACACCTGTCCTGCATACGCTAAACATAGGGATTCATACGCCCATCATACTCCGAATTCACGCCCAGTGTACTCCAACTTGCCTATAAATAGAGGCGCAAATCTTCCATTCTTTTCTCACACCTTTCCCATTCTTTCTCTCTCAAATACCCTCTTTAGACCCGTCCATCCCTAACATTCCCAAGTGCTAGTGGCGAAGCTCGGAGCGCCAGAAGGCACCGAGAAGAAGAGCTTTTGGCTCAGAAGTTATGTCCCATCGAGCCCGGCTCCTAGCTAAAACCCCCTAGTAAGTGAGTTATGCTTACCCTACTTTAAGTATAACTTATGTTTAAGTTCATTATCGTTATTATAGACCTATGAACTATACATTTGCTAGGTATTATAAATTATACAAAATGTTATTATAATACCTTTTAACTGCTCATGGTACGGAGAATCTGGTTTGAAGGGCCGCATAGGGTTGGAATTCAAAACAGCTTAAATGCCAAAATGGTCCTGCCCTCCGGTGTTTCATGTCTGACCCCTGTCTGTACATAGTAGTTGAAAAATATTGTTTAACACTTATATAATACAAGAAAAACAATATTGCTCGTAGACCTTGAGTTAATGATAAATCTAGACTAATAATTAGTCGCAATAATTATTAAACTATAATCTAGTGATAATGATACTAGGTTTCGTTAATGGAAAATAAAATTGTTAGAAGCGAACCACTGCCCGAGTTGGAGTCATCTCTTTAACAAGTGAGTGCAGAGTTACTTTCTTCTTACACATATATATGAAGTATTTAATATAAATTACGTGCTATGTGTGCATATTATCTAGGTTCTTCATATCTATGATGGATGAACAAAATATACATGTTTTATTCGATTTAAATTATATATGTATTTTATACCTATAATTATGATGGGTAAAGATGGTTAGAAGATATAGATGATGAAATAAATGATGAGAGGCCTTGATGTTTAAGTTGATTCGGTCATTTAGCGGAGTATACATGACGAACACGAGCTATTCTAGACAGTCCAATGGAACGCTGGGAGGCTCGCAACCTGTAGGTGTTTTTTTTGAACTACGTGTTCACAGGTGTACTCTATCCCCCTCATGGTTGCCTTTTTGACATATATTGCTAAGGAATATCGTAAGCAGTGTTGTCCATCCCGATGATAATCCTTAGGCTAGGTCCCTTAAATTAGATGCTTTAGGGACAGAAAGTGAGGATAACGGGAATGAGTAATCGGGTTGAATGATTTGATGAAATTAATGAACCTAATTATTGTGGGTTGAAAACCCTATGTGCTTACCAGGCTCCCAAGCCTGCCCCACTCAGTTTCTTGTATTACAGGTAGTGGCAATAGAGCACGGGAGTGATGATCTGATGAGAGATCAATGGATTATGGGCCATTAGAATAACAGATGTTGTAAGGCATGTGCTATTTCTGTTTATGTTTATTACTGTATTTTCAGTGACATCCCAACGTTTTTACTATAATGAAAACACATTTCTTCGGAAATGCTTTGATAATTACTTATCATATTTTTGGGAACAAATTCTGCAACATTATTCTTAAAAACGATACTTTGATTTTTATATAAAGAATAAACAAATCGGTCTTTTCTGGCCGTGAAATTGGGTTACCGAGTACAAATAAACTAAACAATGACGAAACCTGACGCCTTTCCATGATTACCAGATGCTATAATAGCCATGTTGAACGAGGTTAGTGATATATTCGAGATACCCACTAGACTACCGCCAAAACATAACCACTGACTCCCTGTTGTACTCTAGGATAACGCGCACCCAATTGGTGTGCAATCCTACCGTTACCCCCACATACATAAGGATGATATAGAAAAGTTGGTTCGTGAAATGTTACAAGCTGGTGTAATACAACAAAGTACCAACCCTTTTTTCCAACCTTGTGTTACTCTATACTAGTGATTAATAAAAAAAGGTGGCAGCTGGTGGGTTTTGGGTAGATTATCACGCCATACACAAAGCTATGGTTTTAGATAAATTTCCTATTCTCGTAATTGATGAACTGATCAATGAACTTCACGGGGCTGCATTTTTTTCAAAATTAGAACTTAAATCTGGTTATCATCAGATTAAGATGAAAACAGAGGATTTCCAAAACACCGCATTTCGCACCCACAAAGGCCATTACAAATTCCTAGTCATGCCCTTCGGCTTGACAATGCACCCGCTAATTTTTAGTCATTGATGAATAAAATTTTTCATTCATACTTACAAAAATTGTCGTAGTATTTTTTGATGACATTTTATTGTACAATAAAAACATGGTTGCTCATGGAAACATTTAAAGACGGTTCTAAAGGTCCTTCGAGAACAACAACTTTATGCTAAGCGAAAGAAGTGTGCGTTCGCTCAATAGCAAATCGAGTACTTGGGCCACATGTTGTCAAATGACAGAGTTTTCAGCGGACACGACCAAAATCTCAGCCACGATCGAGTGGCCTTTGCCTAAATCACCATGGGAGTTATAGGGGTTCCTTGGCTTGATAGGATATTACCGAAAATTTGTTGAGGGCTATGGTAAAATCGCATTGCCATTAATGGATTAGCTTAAAAAGGACAACTTCAAATAGAACGAAGAAACAACTAAGGCTTTCCGACAATTACAATTTGTCATGACAAGGATGCTGGTTCTAGTTTTGCCAGATATTGAAAAGAAATTTGTCATCGACACTGACGTATCGGGGTTTGGTACATGGGTTGTCCTCACTCAAGAGGGTCGACCATTGGCATTCTTTAGTCATACTCTAGGAACTCTGGCCCGACTCAAATCTGTATACAAAAGGGAGTTAATGGCAATAGTTTTGGCGACGCAAAAATGGAGGTCGTATTTATTGGGGATAAAGTTTGGGGTTAGAACCGATTAAAGTAGCCTAAAATATTTATTGGAGAAAATGTCTGTCTTTGAAGATCATCAAAAAAGGTTATCTAAACTGCTTGGTTATAATATTGATGTAGTCTACCGCTGAGAAGGGACTACATCGTTGTTGATGCTTTGTCGCGAAAAGAAAATAGTATGTAAGTTAACACTTTAGCTACCAGTTGGGGTTTTAAGTGGGACGAATTATGGAAGGAGTTGGAAATCTATCCGTAAATTCAAAGTTTAAAGCACAAAGTGGAATGTAGGCAAGGGGTGCCACCTGGATATTCTGTTCAACATAACCGTCTATTTTTTAAAAAGTTGGGTTCAGAAACTATTTCAAGAATTTCATAAGAGAGTGATCGGCGGTCATTCGGGAGGACAAGACTTACCAACGTAATGCTAGAAAGGTTTCTTGGGTAGTATTAGGCGTATCAAACCCAACAAATAATAGACTTCAAATACACTGCTTTAATGCACTAAAAAGTAGTACAAGGCAAGCATGGTTGAACCACATAGACACAAGATAAAATTGTTGGATTAGTGTCTAAGTCCATAACTATTTTGGTATGTACTTGACGCGATGGTGCATGGTCATTTTGGGTTGCCTTCAGCAAAGCAACTTGATAGGATAAATTATGGAGAGAAATGATTAAATATGATTTATTAATATATTATGAGAATAATATATTAAAAGAGAAATCATATTGTTTAATTAATATTAGTCAATAATTAATTGGTAACTAGTTTTGTGACTAAAAGAGATTAATTAAACTTAAGGGACTGGAATTGTAATTATAAGATAATTGCAATTTGGGCCATGGATTGCCTTGAATCAAGGGGTGGACGAATTCTATGGGGAAACCCATAAGGAAATCGTCCATGGGCTTGATTAAAGGAGTCTATGGGTTGCTTAGGGCTTAAGCAACCAAATTAGGGTTTCCTTGTTAGATAACCCTAATAGCCTCACTATATGTAGATCCCTTAAGGATCAAAAACGTGCCTAAGCTTCTTGTTAGGGTTTTCACACGATTTTGGTAGCCTCCATCCTCTCTCCTCTTCATCCTCTTGCTTATGGTGTTTGTGAACCATTAGAGGAGTGACACTTGTGACTCTAAGCCTTCCAAATTCAATTCAAGGAGGAATTGGGATTGTTATTGCTACATAACAATCAAGGTAATATCATAAACCTAATTATATGTTAATATCGATTTCCATATGCTAGAATTAGGGTTTATAGTCTTGGATTCAAAGCATGTACAATAGAGAAACCTAGATCCAAGCATTAGGGTTTGTATGAGCACATAGGATGTCTTATGACCAAAACCCATCAGTGGTATCAGAGACTAGACTGGTTTCAATTGTATTGATGCATTACATGTTCAAAAAATTCGATTTTTGATGTTCTGGAGGCTGGACTCGCCGAGTCCATAGCTGAACTCGCTAAGTCTAAGCTTTACTCGACGAGTCAACTCGTCAGATGGAGTATATCTCGGAATTTCTTGCTGTTTTTGCTTTGGGATAGTTACCTTATCATATTAGATCAATATAAATCCGATTTTATGATATATTTGACTATATTCTTGATCTAATTGAAGATATTTATCAATTAATAAGATAATTGTTTCCTTATGTGATCATTGATTAATTATTTTGACTAAATTGATAAATTGTTTTGTAAGAAATCATTTAATAAATCAAATATGGATAATTATGTGATTAAATGTTAATTAAGATTATTTGTTATTTGATCCTTGTTGTTATGAAAAGTTTCATGTTTTCCCCTTTAGGTTTTATAGTTTAAATTTGAACCCAAATATTTTGTTGTTTTGAAATTTAAATAGTTAAAACCCTAATGTTTTGAAAAAGGTTTCAAAACTTGCCCTCAAGTTTTGGAATTTAAATTTTGATTAAATGGTTTAATTTTGATGTATATTTAAATTCAAAACCCTAATGTGTTGAAATGTTTCAAAACTTGCCCTTAAGTTTTGGAATTTAAAAGTTGATTAAAAGTTTAATTAGGAATGTTAAATTCTAAAACTCTAGTATAGTTTTGGAAAAGTTCAAATCACACCCTTATGGTTTTATTAATTAATTAAAGTGTATAATTAAAAGAAGTTTAATAAATCCATAAAAGTTTTGGTTTACAATTTAATTGAATTAAAAGTATAATTGTTAAATTTGACCACCTAGTATTTTGAAAGTATAAAATACACCCTATACTATATATAACATTAAAAGTCTGACATTATATATATGTATGAGTAAAAGTCAGTCTTACCGTTATTAGGCCTCATTCACGAAGCTGGTCTATAAGGGGTGTTTAAGGAAATTGCCTATAAAATGGCGATTGAATGGGTATCCACTCTTACCCACCGCACTCTTGACTAGTGGAGGGTCGTTAGCCGAACGGGTAGGATAGGACGAAACCTTCCATTATAAGTATAATGAATTATTAAAGTAACTAAATGTTTTCATAAAATTCCCAATCTTAGTTACTTAGGCAAAAGTGAATTGATGCAATTCCATGAAATTACACTTTGTGCCCTTGCGAAGACGTTAGTGGAGCGTGTGTGGTTTAACGGCACACTAAATGGTTCTAAGCAAAGGTAGCAAAGGGTGACTCAATGTTTTTCATAGTTCGGTGGAGCGTGTGTGGTTTACCGGCACATCGAATAGGTGACTGTAACATGTGAGGGCACCATGTAAGTTTGCATGGTTATTCACACCCGCTTTGTGATCCTCGACATCCCAGTCACAAACGAGAGGGGCATATCGAGATTTAAACATGCCATTGAAAGTTCAATGAATCTCAAAGGATCTAGGAGTTTTCATAGATTTAAAACTTAAATTCCTTTTCGTTTTTCATGGTGGAAATTAGTGAATCGTCATTCACTTACCTTCAAATATTCTGCAATTAGGGTTACGACATCCCTCTCCCGAGTTGTAGAATATTGTGTTGGGTCCTAGCCTTAGTATCTCATTTGGGTGATTTACTAAGGACTTAATCTATCAACTAACCTGAATTCGTTTTCTCCCGTATTGTAGATGTCAAAGTTCGACAACTATGGTTTTCCCAAATCCCGTGGAACAAGCATTCCACATGAAGATGATATTCCATGATTCAATCGAGGAACAAGAGATCATGCTTCACTTCCTCCTCCTCCTCCAATTATTCTCCATAACCCACAAGTTCGAAGGCTTGAAAAGTTCAAGATCACTCAAGCCCTTTTGGCAAGTAAACATAAAGAAGGAAAGTCGGTGTGTGCACACGTCCTAGGGATGAAGTCACATATTGATAGGTTAAGAATGTTGCGATCCGTTGTGTGTGAGGAAATGGCTGTTGATTGGGTTCTTCAGTCACTTCCTAACTCATATAGTGAGTTCGTAAGAGAGTACTATATGATGAACCGCGACGTGACCCTTATAGATCTCACCTATATGCTTATTGCTACTGAATCAGCAATGGTTTGGCGCAATAGAAAAGCGAAGTTGATTGGTGAATCTGCCTTCAAGACCTCTATGGATATAGATAATGACAACGAAAGACATGCTATGATCGAAAAGTTTGATCATAAGAGAAAGGCAATGTCTGAAGTAGTTCCATGTCATGTTCCAAAAAGAGTCAATTTGCATTGGAGACGAAGCTGCCCCATTTACCTAAGAGATCTAAGAGATGGGACAGTCGAAACGTATGGCTCTAATATAGGTAAAATCCATTAACTAACTATTTTAAGCTTCTATTCTAGATTCTTAATACATAATGTGATAAGATTACAATTGATGTTTTGTAGGATCGAAGAAAAGAAAGGAAGCTTAAGGGAAGAAGTGAGCAAAATCTAACCGTGAAAGAACGGATTTCGATCGCATTTCTAGAAGATTAGATTCTTGAGCTACTACTTAGAGTTAGAATTAGATTGCTAAGAAAGATGTATTAGCATAGTTTTTCAATGAATTGCATTGTAAGGACAAAATTTCCCGCAATAAAATAAATTTTGATTTTTATATTATTTATTTATCCTTGCAATGGCGTATATGAAAAATTGATGTTTGAATGTTTCTATTAGCAATAATGGAGTTGATTCTTATTATGTTATTTATGGAATGTCGAGAATTTACCAAATAGGGAGAGTTTCTCATCGCCCAAAGTTTCAATTGGACAGAAACTTGGAATCATGCAACTTGGTTGCACGATGAATGAGAAATTTCATATTTGGAAAATAGACTAATTCATTGACAAAGTGTCAAGTGAAGGAGATCGAGCACACAAAGTTGCATGTTGATCAAGTCCACCATAAGAGTAACAATGATATTCGTCATGATTTCCTAAAGGTTAGTAAATATGATTATACTCACAAGATTAAGTGTAATTATGAATTGATTGAAAAAGTTTAAATCAATAGCAAAACGAATAAGAAGAATCAAGTAGGCAGAAAGATAAAAGTTTCTCCATTCTAAGAAGAAGGGAGAGTAGCTTTTATGCTTTATAATGGGTCTTAATGATTAAGAACCATATCTCAATTGATCCTCTAAGTGAGTCTTAGCACAATTGTATAGGAATCAAAAATTGAAGAAATGGTTAAATCAATAAGTCAATCATACTTCGTTCCAATAACAAGTCTTAAAGTTAAGATTGTGACATCGAGTGAAAAAGTAAGGTTTATAACATTCATCAAATGTGGAAAGTTGTGATGTCTTGGATAAGACAAAGACCAACTAGGACCAATTTATGAAGAGTTTTGATAAAAGCTACACTAACTCTTGAATATTTGTTTGTGAAGAAATGTTTTGACAAGAGAATCGTGTATGTCAAGGAGTCAGTGGGAGTCTTAATAGTCTTGAAAGGTTTCAAGAACAAATCAAATAAACCTTATCGATCATCACTAGCACACGAGTTGAGGTTTACAACCTATCGTGTTGACATTATTTTGTTTCTGTGCCAATCCAATCGAGTTAATTATGCACGTGAGTTCTATGAGTTCTCATTTTGAACGCATAAAAGGCAAAGCACCTTAATCAATGAAAGGTACATTGATAGGAAAGAGTGAGCTGCTTAACTACTTGGAAGACATGGTGGGAAGCTGTGCTACCATAAGGCAAGAAATCAAGATTAAGAAAGTTCGGTCCATATGAGTTTGAATTTGTCGTAAACTTTAGTTTTGAAAAATTCACATGGATAGGAACACATACACCGTTTAAATCTAAGTGTCATAAGATTTCCTCCTTCATGAAAATGATTGTGAGGAAATGCTTTCACTAAGAAAGATTTTAAGAAGATAGTGATTGTAAAATTGCATTCTCAAATTCGATTATGGTTACGGTATCCCTTTCCATAATTTGAAATGTGAGGTTTGGCAATTGTTTACACACACATATGAACTATCGAAGGCAAAGGTGTATAAGTTCAAGAAGCCTTGATAAAAGATTATCAAAGCACTAAGTATTAGAAACGTGGACTTAAGAAAGTCAATAGGTATTGTCCTTCTGAAAGTTAAGATGTTTATGAATACATGTCGAAGCTAGTGGGAGCATAAGTGTTATGTTTTATAATA
This sequence comes from Lactuca sativa, assembly GCF_002870075.4. NCBI lineage: Eukaryota > Viridiplantae > Streptophyta > Magnoliopsida > Asterales > Asteraceae > Lactuca > Lactuca sativa. The sequence continues at coordinate 362,747,729 of NC_056627.2, read as the reverse complement.
ATCATCATGATAGTGGGAGCATAAATGTTATGATTGTATGATTATTAAGGAAAGTATTGCAAGGTTAGCAATATTAATTATAGAAAACAAAAGTCATACTTTGCAAAGTTGTAAGAGTTGAAAGGTTGTTTTGCTATAATTAAGGGAGAGAATATTATGCTTCATTTCAAATCTAAAGGCTTAGGTTGAGAAATGTTAATAAATTTAGTCAAAGGTACATAGTGTGTTCTTAAAATTTCGATTATGATAACGACATTCCTCTTCACAATTCGAATTTTGAGAACATAGCAAATAAAATATTATGCGTCGTGTCCCATATGCTTCAGGTATAGGATCGATTGAAAATGTTTTAATATTTGACCATTCTAAAATTTTCCAAATGTCTAGCGCATTTAGAGGGAAAAAGGACTAGAATTGGTTTTGACTAAAATAATTAAACAACTATCAAAGGACAATCCAAAGTTTGACGAGGATTGGTCGCTTGTGAGTAGTTGGAAGCATGGTATTGAATGGACCATATGGACATTATTATGAATAGAAAAGATTCTATTAAGAATGAGTTGTCATATGGAAATTATGGAAATGTTTCCATATTGGATGGACCATATCGACATCATTACGAATAGATAAGATTCTATTAAGAATGAGTTGTCATATGGAAAATATGGAAGCGTGTCCATATTGGGAATTGAATATTGAAAATCTATGACTAGATTTGGAACTTTTATGCAAAAGGATGTTCAAAGGAATGTACTTTGAGTGAGAGACATCATATCTAAGGAATTGTCTTGTAACAATCTCCAATAGAGAACTTTGTAATATCATTGGCAATAGTCTTTGTGACTTTGGTGCAGTGACATTACAAAAGGATCATTGCATAGAATGTTAGAATCTAGCATATTCTATAAGTAGCAAGAATTTGATATTCTCACACTTATGAAAAAGGATTTGGAATTGTGGAATGAGAATGATTGGAAATGTGTTCAATGTGATCTATTTCACAAAGTAAGAACCATAGGTAAACATTGTGTGCATGCTTGGAGCATAGGACAAGTGTAATAATTCAAGTAAGAAGTTGATTACCCGAAACGACAAATAATGAGTAATCGGTATGGTGATAAATAAAAGGAGTTTTATTTATACTCAAAGGATGAGGCCATATTGGATTAGTATTATTCTTGTGTTTCACTTTGCATGTTTTGACTTCCAGAATAATTGAGTTTATTAAGAATAATCGAATTATTCGAACGGGCCACAGTCGTTCATATGTTGGAAGTAGATATGAATGAAGACTTTCGTGAATTGGTGTGTGGATTGTCTAAAAGAGTATTAGACATAAGCAAATGTTTGCTGCAACGTTCATGAGTGCTTATGAATATGAATTTGAGCATTGGATTAAACCCACGCTCACTTGGATCACTCCATGGATTGTATCACGAGTGATTGGTGAGAAGATAACATCTTATATTCTTGAAACCGAGATGTGTGAGTTGTATCTTGCAAATCGGTTGCACATTGATAATATGTAAACACACTAGTAACTTGGTGTTCTAAAACATATTGTTGTGTGTGATTCGGTGAGTGAGTGCAAGCAAGCATTGTATCAAAGTTTATCCGTTCCTTTTATCCAAAGTAGGATAAAAGCGATATCTTTGGGCCCCTCGATGATTTAGTGATGACAAACATAAATGCTCGGCCAGGCTAGGGCTAATTTGATTTGTTCAATTAGTCAGTCGTCATAAATCGGAAGTCGAGAAGTAGTACAAAGAGAATGATTTGAAATCATATCTCATATGATATCTAGAATGGAGGAATATATGATCCCTTATCTAAGGACACGCGTATCTGATAGGATCAGAGTTGACAGCGGCTTTGGAAAGCTACGATTGCAGATCAGGATCTGAAGTCATACGCATAATAGTTATTAGACTTATCCAAGTGGGAGACTGTTGGATTAGTGTCTAAGTCCATAACTATTTTGGTATGTACTTGACCCGATGGTGCATGGTCCTTTTGGGTTGCCTTCACCAAAGCAACTTGATAGGATGAATTATGGAGAGAAATGATTAAATATGATTTATTAATATATTATGAGAATAATATATTAAAAGAGAAGTTATATTGTTTAATTAATATTAGTCAATAATTAATTGGTAATTAGTTTTGTGACTAAAAGAGATTAATTAAACTTAAGGGAATGGAATTTTAATTATAAGATAATTGCAATTTGGGCCATGGATTGCCTTGAATCAAGGGGTGGACGAATTCTATGGGGAAACCCATAAGGAAATCGTCCATGGGCTTGATTAAAGGAGTCTATGGGTTGCTTAGGGCTTAAGCAACCAAATTAGGGTTTCCTTGTTAGATAACCCTAATAGCCTCACTATATGTAGATCCCTTAAGGACCAAAAACGTGCCTAAGCTTCTTGTTAGGGTTTTCACACGGTTTCGGTAGCCTCCATCCTCTCTCCTCTTCATCCTCTTGCTTATGGTGTTTGTGAACCATTAGAGGAGTGACACTTGTGACTCTAAGCCTTCCAAAGTCAATTCAAGGAGGAATTGGGATTGTTATTGCTACATAACAATCAAGGTAATATCATAAACCTAATTATATGTTAATATTGTGACAACCCAATTTATTGCCGTTACAAATCCTGTCTGCACTAACGGAATTCGTCGTTATATTAATTGTTTTCCGTGATGTTTGGAGTCGTCAATAAACAATTATCTAGTTATTTATATGTCCTGACATTATCATAAGTAATTATAACTTGTAAGTGTTAACCCCGTTTAACTAAATAGAGTTATATTACTTTTCAACCACTTCACCCGGGTAAAAAGTTTTAACCCCGTTAAACTTTAGCATCGGGTAGCCGTGTATCGGGTGCAATACCCGAGGCATATGAAATGAGAGTAAACACCATTTGAACACTCTTTTACCACCCATTCACTTTCTCTCACTACTTTCTCTCTCTAGACCCGAACCCGACTCCAAAACTGCGAATTCTGGCTTCCAAAGTAAGGATTTATTCCCTATCTTATTCTAAACATACTTCATTGTATTTAGAGGCCAAAAATCATAGAATTTAGGGGATTAAAGGGAGTTTACGGCCTAGGAAGCCCCTTAGGCCGTAAACACCTAAACCTTGCCAAAAACCCCATTTTTCCTTCCTTTAAGCTTGTGTACTAATTAAGGGATTTACCTAGGTGAGTTTGGACATGAAAACTTAAGATTTTGAAGCCTAAAAAGGAGTTTACGGCCCAAGCTTATGCTTAGGCCGTAAACACCCAAAAACCCTTGTTAAATGTCCCAAAAACTCATCTAGGGCATGTAGGAATTTAGCTATGACCCTAGGAAATGTTTAAGGCCATTAAGCATCTCATTTTGAAGCCAAAAGAAGATTTTACCGCCAAGGCTATACTTGGGCCGTAAACTCCCCAATTTTTATGTCAAAATGTCCCAAAAACCCACCTAAGGCCTTCTAGAATTTAACTAAGACTTAAGGAAGTGATTTGGACCATTTAAACATCCATTTTGAGGGATTAAATGGAGTTTACGGCCCAAGCACAATTTTGGAACGTAAACTCCCCAAAATGTCACAAAATGAGGGTTTTAACCCTCCAAATTAGTCCAAGACACTTGCTAGTAAATTAGGGAAGTGAAATAAGGCCTTAAATTGCAATTTTGGAGGAACACATGAGTTTACGGCCAAGCCTAGGGGGCTTACGGCCGTAAACTCCCAAGGAGTGGCCTTTGGGCCGTAAACTCCAAGGGAGTGAACTCATGGACTCCCCCGCAAACCCCTCTTGGCCTTGTACCACTCCCGGGAACCCCTTCTAGGCCCTAAAACCCCGAATCGATGCTAGAATGCCTAAATACTTTAATGAAAAGCATAAAATGACTAATTTCTTGAAAAATACATATTTCATATGACATTAGGATCCTAAAAGGTGCACAAGTCGTTAATTGGTACAAAACACTCAACCGACACTTTCGCCCGATTTACCCGATTTACGCGATTTCAGGTGAGTTCATACCCCTTTAATGAACCTTTAAAATGTTTTATATGTTTTAGGGGGGATACAAGTCAATTATACATGTTTATGGAAATTCATACAAGTCATTTATTCATGTTACGGAAATTAATCACATGTGATTTACTATCCGTAGTTCAAATCACATGTGATTTACCACTATCCTTTATAAAAATGATTTTCGTTTTCAAAACCATTTCGGATAAAAGATCAATTTTCTAAATATTCCCTTTTGACAAGATTTTTATTAAATAAATTCCTTATAAAATGTAACCACACCAATATATTTATATAATTAAGGCTTGAAGGACTTAGGACCGATAGCTCGCCTTATTTCCTGTTCTTGTTTGATTGTGGGCTTAGGGTAGTTGTTATCCGTCCGACTGTCGTTGATTTCTTAGTTATATATCATATATATTAGTGTTGGATACGAGTATTTTCATTTCATTAAATGTTTAAACCACTAAATTGACAAGAATCATACGCACTAAGTTAACTATAATAGGTATAGTTAAGGCCACTATTACTCGCTATAGCTACTAATCTACGCACTATAATACACTCTATAATGATACTATACACTAATATGAAAACATACTACGAGTATACAAAAGACTACTACGCTATAATACAAGAGAAAGCACTAATCAAGGGATAACACACTAACCCACTACGAGATACTCTATTCGCTACGCACTACGCCCAAAGTCTTCTGGCAGGAAGACGACGCTATATGTATAGATCTATACGGGGCAGACGCTATTACATCCTGACTGTTAACTTCAGTCCGAGCCGTACAGGCCCAGGGATGCCATTACTACACTACACTGTGCATTAACGGGAAGGTCATGGGGTCCTCTATTACTCACACTATCGGTAACATACAAGAAATACACTATAACCACACTAAAATACTAAACAAAAAGTTAAAGTTAATATCCCGAAGTAAACAAGTATTTAATACTAAAGAAAGTTTGCACCACTATTATGGACTTCAGGCATAATCTATCGTATTGCATTACTATTTGGAAACTCACTATTTTACTTTTACAATAAATGGTTTTCAAAGATGAAAATGATATGTTTCTTAAAGGTTTTCACTTACAACGTATTTCCGGAAAATATAGGATTTTCTAGGATTTTCTACCACTTATGATTGTAAAATTGCAGCTTTTCATACTATCGGTTCTAATGCTTTTATACAAAAACTCACACTAAATTCTTATGAACTCACCAGCTTTATGTTGATATTCGTTTTCAAAACAACTTGTATCCTCAGGTCAAAGATAGACAGGTACAGGCGCGGCATTTTGGAGAAGGTGGAGCATACAAGATCCATCTTTTATTTTTGTAATACTTTTGGTACTTGTTAAACATTACAAAACACGCTTGTAATTAAACTCACTATGTAATGCAATGGTTGTATGTTTCTTGTTTTTACTATTATGCAATTGTGATGATATTGTACATGACGTCCTCCACCCCGAAACGTATTCCGCCGTTATCGGTTTTGGGGTGTGACAAATATCGATTTCCATATGCTAGAATTAGGGTTTATAGTCTTGGATTCAAAGCATGTACAATAGAGAAACCTAGATCCAAGCATTAGGGTTTGTATGATCACATAGGATGTCTTATGACCAAAACCCATCAAAAAGTCTATAACTCTTTGCGCAAGGTAATTTGGTCAAAAAGGGGTTTCGTTTGCAACAGTTAAATAGTAAAAATAACAATCTACTTTGAAAACATGCATAAAATTAAATAGATTTGAAAACATGTTGTTGAAATGGTTCCAGTTCCAGTTCTTAATGTTGATATTTAACTTGATTATGACTTGATGTAATTCATGATTGCTATTCTATGTTGGTACTAAAAGATATTAACACATTCTAATACCTCCGCTTGCCAAATTATCTAACCAAAACACGCTCTTTGACTAGACCTAGCTTTACCAATTCAACCTAAACACTTTTTAGATTGTATGAAAAATCTATGTTAAGTTTTGAACAAGCTTCCCAAAAATGTTCATTTCTTTTCATACGTTCAGAAGTGTAAAAAATTTGATATATGTTTTACAATAAGAAAACTTATTGTTTGTTACCACTTATTAACTTAATAGAACAATTAGGTGCCCTAAAAGTTAATTAACTACACAAAAATTAAATTCATGAAAGTGGCCAAACAAACACAAATCAAATTCCAAGGTTCTAGTTTAAACAAAAACATAATCACTATAATACAATTACAAATCAAACATTAAATCACATGCTTCAAGTCAAATAATCAACATGTTTTGAATTCCCTAGATACCAGGTTTCGTAGCCACACATGGCTAAGAACCAATCAAACAAGAATAAAAATGGAACTGAAATGTTTAATGCTTACAAAAAAGAAATCAAAAGTGTTTGCAATGATTAGAAATCTTCAAAAGATCCCAAAATCGCCCTAGGTTTGCCAAAACTTGCTCCAGAAACCGTCCCCCATGAAAAATGGCGACTTCCTCCCTGTTAGTAACTGCTCACGTGCCTAACTCAAGGTCATGCATTTTTAGAGTGTCCATGCCTTTTGCCCATGTGTTTTTAGCATGGCCCATGATTTTTGCTAAAAATCCAATAAGTCTTCACTATTGACTCCTTCTTCAGTCTAGCTTCACCCCGAGTTGTGCTGCTCAAATATAAGATGAAAAATGACAAACACGACGCGTGTCGGTGTGACACAAACCATCTTCCAAACATAGTCTTTGGCTATCATGTTATGCAACGACTCGGGTTATGGCTTCATGTTTTCTTCCATGACATGACCGATCCATCTTTTCTCCATGCTCCAATGCTCCAAGCTGCAATCTCCATGATCCATAATGCATACAATATAAATCAAAAATAGTGAAGTACGAGACATTCTAAAAAAAATATGCAATTGCCTAAATAATTAACTAAATGCAATAATTATGAAGTACAATGCTATGTAAGGACGGGAAACAACATGCAAAATAGGTGCATAAAATGCACCTATCAGGTAGGATGAAAAGTGATATTGCTTCTACTGTGGCGAAATTTGATAGGTACCAGCGACATATGTAACAACGTAAATTTTCAAACAAATTTTTCATTTCAAAATAAAGTATTTTCATTCAGAACAAGGCATAAACATTCCAAGTGTCATGTCAGAATACAAATCATATGAATCCCAAGATCACAAAACCTCTATCAGTGTGTACAGATCACGCCGGCGCCTTCCCACGGTCCTCGCTAGTACCTGAAACACATACACAACAACTGTAAGCATAAATGCTTAGTGAGTTCCCCAAAATACAACTTACGCACATACGCCTTTCCAGGCCCTAACCTTCCGGTCCATGTGTCTCAGGGGACTTCCGTCCCTGCTGGGTAAACCTTCCGGTCCTACCCACGCCAACCTTACGGTCCACAACACAACGCCTTCCGGCCCATAACATAATCGCCTTCCGGCCCACATAACATACATAGCACGTATAACAATTAACTTATCACATATAGCACATATATCTCATATCATATCCGACCTTCCGGTCACACAGTCAAACCCTTCCGGGTACAGTATAATGAGAAGACTCACCTCGTGAATATCGAAAGCTAGCAAATCCCGAAGTCACTCGTGCTCGATCCGCCGAGCTACAATCTCCCTATAACATCATACATCTCTTATTAACATTTTTATCTTCTAAGTTTGACTATCCCTAAGAAGTCAAACATAGGTCAACTCTGGTCAACGGTCAACGGTCAACTTGACCGGACTCGGCGAGTGCACAGGGGCAACTCAGCGAGTCTAGACGTATTCGTCAACTCCCTAAGATTCCCTCCTTACTCATCGAGTGCTTCCCCTGACTCGACGAGTTCCACCTGGAAGAGTCGTGGGGCCACCCCGACTCAACTCGCCGAGTCTCAAGAACAACTCGGCGAGTCCCAGCTCGACTCAGTCCACCTGTCGACCCTCTCTAACTCGTCCTGACTCACTGATTCAACCATAACTCGGTCAGGACTACACATTGGGTGTCCTCAAGGACAATCTTCAAGCAACTCGTCGAGTCTGTTCATCAGACTCGGCGAGTCCATGCCATGCACCAGCTAAAACTGGCTTTTGCGGTCAGATCTGTTCCATCCATTCATAGATCTGGCCTTCCCAAGCTTATTTGTCACGTAAAGTCTCAGACTTGGTTGCCATGCAATGCGTACAAGGCTTATTTTGGGGAAACAACCTCTAATATGACCACCTTAGCTTCTAACTCAAAAGGATGGACATAAAGCTAGCCAAATGGGGTCTCCTAGACCTGCTAAGGCCCAGATCTAGGTTCCATATCTCCATGGAACCTTTCATACTTCCAATTTAAGCCAAGAAATGCAAGAAGAAACCCTAGATTTGACACATCAACACAAAACACGAAGTTTGGCTCTGAAAGTTACCTCAAGAAGACTCCCTTGAAGAATTAGCAACAGATCCAAGCTCCCAAACTCCTCAAGTTTGATCCTCTCCCTCCTTTCTTGCAATATCACACAAAATGGTGAACAAATGGCCTCCAAATACACTCACAAGGGCTCACAGTCGTATGGGGGGCTCTTAGGGTTTAAGGCGGCCGCAAATGAGGGCCATAAGGTCCTTTAAATAGGGCTTAGGACCGGGAAATTAGGGTTTCATTGAACAGCGCAGACTCGCTGAGTCCATATCCTGGACTTGCCGAGTCCAGACGAATCCCGCGTCCAGAATCGTGACCCTACTCGGCGAGTCTGAGCTCCAACTCGCCGAGTCCCCTCTCAAAAAACAAAATAATCAAATCAATAAAGATACCTGGAATTCTGGGTTGTTACAACATAAGTATTATACGATGGTACCGGGGGGGGGGGGGGGGTATTACTAATGGGTTATAAGCATAACATCAATCCTATGGTGTACATGCAACCCTAATTGCTTTTTTGTAAGTAAACATACAACATTGAATACCAAAGCAATAAACCCTAATTGACTAACATCAAACCTCCTTGATCTTGACTTTTGAAAGCCTAGTGCCCCAAGTGTTGCACCTCTAATGGAGTCACAAACACCACAAGCAACAAGATGACTTCGGAGGGAGGAGGAGGCACAAAATTCGTCCAAGGCACTTATGAGAAGCACAAGGCTGAATTTTTGGAGCCTTAGGGTTCCTTTTATAGGTGAGTTGCTAGGGTTTTAATCAAAACCCTAATTAGATTGTTTAGCCACCAAGCAACCCTTTAGAACCTTCTAGAATTAAGGCCTGGACGATTTCTAAGTGGGCTTCCACCTTGAATTCGTCCACCTTATTCCTAAGGGATCTACAACCCAAAACCAATTATCTTATAATTGCAATTTCGGTCCCCTAAGTTTAATTAATCTCTTTTGACCACAAAATTAATTCTTGATCAAATTAATTAAACAATACGATTTCTCTTTTAATATATTATTCATATAATATTAATAAATCATAATTAATCCTCTTTCTCCTTAATCCATCTTATCAGTTGCTATGGTGAAGGCAACCCAAAAGGATCATGCTCATAATCGGGTCAAGTACATACCAAAATAGTTATGGGCTTAGACACCTAATCCAACAGTCTCCCACTTGGATAAGTCTAATAACTATTTTGTAAGTACGACTTCAGAACCTGATCAGCAATCGTAGCTTTCAAAAGCCGCTGTCAACTCTGATCTTATTAGTAACGCGCCCTTTAGATAAGGGATCGTATATTCCTCCATTCTAGATACCGTATAGACATGAGACATGGATTATAATCATTCTCTCAGTCTATGTGTTGTTTCATGATTTCCGATTTATGACGACTGACAATAGACTACAATTAAACACATCAACTTAGTCCAGGCTTGGCCAAGTGCTTAGGTGTCATCACTAAATCATCGAGGGGCCCATAGATATCGCTTTTATCCCTCTTAAGGTAAAGGAACGGATAAAGTTTGACTCAAATGTTCGCTTGTAATTACTCATCAAATCACACAAAACAATATGTTTTTATAACACCAAGTTACCGGTGCATTTACATATTATCAATGTGCAACCAACTTGCAAATTACAACTCACACATCTCGCTTTTAAGAATATAATATATTATCTCTCACTAATCACTCGTTATAAAATCCATGAAGCGATTCAAGTGAGCGTGGTTTAATTTAATGCTCAAATCTTATTTCAGGAGCACTCATGAACACCGCAACAAACTTTTGCTATGTCTACAATGCTTTAGACAATATACAGTCAGATTCATGACAGTCTAGCTTCAATACCTACTTCAAAAGTATTTATCGACTGCGGATGGTTTGAATAATCTTATTATTCGGGAAGTCAAAACATGCAAAGTGAAACACAAGAATAATACTAATCTTATATGGCCCCAAACTTTTAAGTATAAATAAGACACCTTTATTTAATCACCATATTGATTACTCATTATTCATTGTATAATGTTTCGGATAATCAACTTATTACTTGAATTATAACAACAGTCGTCCCATGCTCCACGCATGCACTCTCTGTTTTCCTATGATCCAAACTTTGTGAAATAGATCAATTGAACATATTTCCAATGATAATCATTTCACAACTCCTAATCATTATCATAAGTGTAAGAATACCAAATTCTTGCAACTATTAGAATATGTTAGATTCTAACATTTTATGCAATGATTCTTTTATAATGTCATAGCTTCAAAGTCACCAAGACTTTGCCAATGAAATCACAAAGTGCTCCATTGGAGATTGTTACAAGGCAATTCCATAGATATGAAGTCTCACATTCAAAGTACATTCCTTTGAACATCCTTCTTGCATAAAACTTTCTAATCTAGACATAGATTCTTGATATCTAACTCCCATTTATGGAAACATTTCCATATTTCCCATATGACAACTCATTCAAAATAGAGTCCTATTTATTCATAATAATGACAATATGTTCCATCCATTATTATACTTCCAACTACCTACAAGCAACCAATCCTTGGCGAACCTTAGATTGTTCTTGACAGTTGTTTAATTTAAAATTAGTCATATCTGGTTCTTGTCCTTCTTCCCTCTTAATGCCCTAGGCATTCGGAAAATTTAGAACGTTCGAATATTATAGCATATGCAATCGATCCTATACCCGAAGCGTATGACCTAAGATACATAATGTCTTACATAAAGACATGGTACTTTCCTAGTCTCTTGCTATAATATTGTCATATATAGAATGCCCATATGTTAAATCTTTTCAACATAACATTCATATACATCCTTTGACTAAATTTGATTAAAATTTCTCGATCCAAGCTTTTAGATTTTGAAATGAAGTATGATATTCTCTCCCTTAATTATAGCAAAACAACTTTTCAACCCCTGCAACTATGCAAAGTCAAACTTTTGTTTTCTATAATTAATATTGCTAACTTGCAACACTTAAAATAATTATCATGTTCCCACTAACTTGATAATTATATCCATACCAACACAACATTTATACTCCCACAAGCTTTGACATGTATTCAGAAATTAACTGAACTTCTAGAAAACAATACTTATTGACTTCTAAAGTTCGTATTTCTAATACGATATGCTTCGATAAGCCTTTATCTAAGCTTCTCAAACTCATACACCTTTCCTTAGATGACTCACATATGTGTATAAACCATTTCAAAACCTACAACAGTAAGTCCCGAATGTTCAGACTTATTGCCATTTCTCACAATTCGAACTAAGAAGAGGGATACCGTAATCATAATCGAATTTGAGAATATAAATATCACAATTGCTATCTCCTTAAAATCTCTATTAGTGAAAGCGTTTCCTCACAAACATTTTCATGAAGCGGAGAGAAACCTTATCACTTAGATTTTATGGTGTATGTGTTCCTATCCATGTGAATTTGTCATAACCATAATCATAAGACAAGGTTTAAGACAAATCTAAACTCATATGGACTGAACTTTTTCATTCTTAATTTCTTGCCATCAAGGGTCCCACCATTGCTTCCAAGCTGTTGAGCAGCTCACCCCTACCTATCAATGTACTTTCCACTGATCAGGGTGCCTTGCCTCTATGCAATCCATTAAGAACTCATAGGACTCACATGCATAGTTGACTAAACCGGAATCGCGTAGAAACAAGAATATGTCAACATGATAGGTTACAAACCTCAAGTCATGTGCTAGTATAAAACAATAAGTTTTACTCTTGATTAGTTCTTGTACCTTTTTCAAGATCATTTGGACTCCCACTGACCTCTTGACATATAAGATTCTCTTGTCAAGAAACATTTCTTGAAAAACAAATATTCATGAGTTAGTGCAGATTTTTATCAAGACAAACACTACACACAATTGGTCTTAGTTGGTCTTTGTCTTATCCAAGACATCACAACTTACCAATTTCAAATGTGCAAGAGTAATAAAACATTTTTCTACTCCACATTTGATGAGTGTGTTAAAACTTCTTAAGATGTGTCACTCAAGCCACAATCTTAGATTATGACTCTAAGACTTGATTTTGGAACGAAGTATGATTAACCTTTTGATTTAAACATTTCAACAATTTTCGATTCCTCTTCTTAGCCATACAAGTGCACTAAGGTGTCCTTAGAGGATCAACTCCAATATGGTTTCATAATCACTAACATGATCATAAAACATGATATAAAGTACTCTCCCTTCCTTTCAGATTGGAGAAACTTTTATCTTTCTGCTTAATTGATTCTTCTTATTCGTTCTGCTATTCATTGAAACTTTTCAAAGATTCAGAATTACCTTTAATTTTGTAAGTATAACAATATTTACTTAACTTTTAGTAAATCATGACGAATAATCTTACTGTTATTTTTGGTAGACTTGACCAGTGCACATCCATGCGTACCAGATCTCCTAGTCTTTCACTTGACACACATACTTATGTGAACAAGAAATCAGTCTTAATTTCCTAAGTACCAAGATTTTCATACATCACATGACTCAAATCATATGATTCCAAGCTTCTGTCCAATTGAAGCTTGGGCGATGAGATTCTTTCCTTACTTAGAAAATTACGACACTTCCATAAATAACATAACTAAGAATCACATACACTTAATATTGCTTATAATAGAAACACACAAGAATCAATTTTCACAAACAACATTGCAAGAAGATATAAATAAGACAAAACTCAAAATTTATTTTATTTATAAAAAGGTGCCTAAAACTTGTCGTTACAACGCAAATTCAAATGAAAAACTATGCTATTACATGTTCCTAAGCAAGCAATCATAACTCTCTAAGTAGCAGCTCAAATAATCCGATCTTCGAACCATGCGATCGAAATCCATTTCTTCGTGATCAAACTTTAGCTCACTCTTCTTTTAAGCTTCCCTTCTTTACTTTGATCCTACAAAACATCAAAATGCAATCTTATCACATCAGGTATTAAGAATCTACAAATAGGAACTTAATAGAGTTAGATAGTGAATGTTACCTGAAGCAGAGTCATACACTTTGTCTCTCCCATCTCTTAGATCTCTCAGGTAGTCAGAGCAGCTTCGTAACCAGTGCCCATTCTCTTGGTAGTAGAAACATATGGACTTTTCTGGAATGGTACACAAGACTATCTTAGACTCAGCCTTTCTCTTGCGTAGAAAAAACTTTTCTGGACTTCCAATGTTGTTATTGTCCATGGAAGGTTGAGACAATGATTTACCAGACAGATTTGCTTGACCAGTGCGCTAAATCATTGTTGATTCATCAGCAATAAGGAAATAAGTCAAATCAGTGAGGGTCATGTCGTGGTCCATCATATAGTACTTTCTAATGAACTCACTATATGAGTCAGGAAGTGATTGAAAAACCCGGTCAACAGCCAACTTCCTTGAGACTTCGACACCCAACATTCCCAATCTATCAATATGCAACTTCATATCTAAGACATAAGCACATACAGACTTTCTATCTTCGTGTTTGTTTGCCAACAAGGCTTGAGTGACCTTGAACTTTTCAAGTCTTCGAACACGTGGGTCAGGGAGAATTATTGGAGGAGGTGAAGGAAGTAAAGCATGATTTCCATTTCCACAATCCAATCGTGGAACATCATCGTCATGTGGAAAGCTTTTTCCAAAGGGTTCAGGAAGACCATAGTTAGAATTTGACATCTACAAAACGAGAGAAATTCAAGTTAGTTGATAAGAATTCTTGATATAACACCCAAATGAAATATCAAGGCTAGGATCCAACACAATATTCTACAACTAGGAAGAGGGATGCTGTAATCCGGTTGCAGAATATTTAAAGGTAGGTAAATGACGATTTACCAATTTCCACCATGAAAAACGAAAATTGAAAATTAGGTATTAGATGAATTGAAACTCCTAGATCTTTTGAGAATCATTGAAATTTTCAATGGCATGTTTAATCTCGATTATGCCCTGCAAGTGTTTGACTGGGATACCGAGGATCACAAACAAGGTGTGGATAACCTTGCAAATTAGTTTGGTACTCTCGAAGATGTCTATCACCTAATCAATGTGTCGGGTAACCACACATGCTCCATTAATCTATGATAATCTTCGAGCTACCCATTTTCATCCTTCATTGGTCCCATATTAGTGGGACGGTTAACCACACACACTCCACTAACGACCAACAAGGTGCAATGTGCAATTTCATGGATTAGCAACAATTCCACATTTTTCCTAAAGTAACTAATATTTGAGAATTTATAAGAGTGTTTAGTTACTTCGTATTTCATTATACTTATAATAGAAGGTTGTGTCATATCCTACCCATTCGGCTAACAACCCTCCACTAGTCAAGTGTGCGGTAAGTGAGAGTAGACACCCATTCAATCGCTATTTTATAGGCAATTTCCTTAAACACCCCTTATAGACCAGCTTCGTGAATGAGGTCTATTAACGATAAGACTCACATTTACATATACATATATAATATTAAACTTTTAATTTTATATACTATAAAGGTGTATTTTACACTTTTAAAATACTAAGTGGTTTTATCTATTAATAAATTAGACTTTTAATTTGATTAACTTAAACCATATAATTATGGATTTATTAATTATCTTTTTTAATTAAAAACTTAATTAATTTAGTAAAACCATAAAGGTGTAATTTGAACTTTTCAAAATACTAGGGTTTTAGAATTTAATATTTCAAAATTAATACCTTTTAATTAAATTTTAAATTCCAAAACTTGAGTACAAATTTTGAAACCTTTCAAAATATTAGGGTTTAACTATTTAAATTTCATAAACTAAAACTTTTAAGTTCAAATTTAAACTATAAAACCTAAAGGGTGTAATTTGAAAATTTTCAAACTTACTAGGTCAAATATTTGAATTATAATAATCCTATATTATCCATATTTAACCAAATCCATCAATTTTGATAAGGATAACCATTCCAAACATAAAAAATCGATTTTAGGCTAGAAAAACGAGTTTTGGAAGTAATCCTTAACAAAATCTGGCAAGAAAATCGAAATTCCTGACACCATACCCTTAGACTCGTCGAGTCCACTATGGAACTCGTCGAGTAGGACCTACTCGTCGAGTCTATACGTGGACTCGACAACTAAGCCAATCAGAAGACAAAAAAATTGATTTTCTTGAACTTTGGCAATTCACTTTAGCATCTATTCATTAGAAAAATGACACAGGCTCTGATACCACTGATGGGTTATGAGCATAACATCAATCATATGGTGTAGATGAAACCCTAATTGCTCTAATCTAGGTTTTTCTAAGTAAACATACAAAATTGAATACCAAAGCAATAAACTCTAATCAACTAGCATACAAATCTGAAAATCACATGTGTTTAGGGTTAGAAAGTTTACATTGATTGTTATGTAGCAATAACAATCTCAAACCTCCTTGATCTTGACTTCTAAAAGCCTCTTGTCCTAGGTGTTGCACCTCTAACGGAGTCATAAACACCACAAGCAACAAGATGACGTAGGAGGGGGAGGAGGAGGCACAAAATTCGTCCAAGGTACTTATGAGAAGCATAGGGCCAAATTTTAGGAGTCTGAGGGTTCCTTTTATAGGTGAGCTTCTAAGGTTTCAGTCAAAACCCTAATTAGATTGCATAGCCACCAAGCAATCCTTTAGAACCTTCCAGAATTAAGGCCTGGACGATTTCTAAGTGGGCTTCCACCTTGAATTCGCCCACCTTATTCCTAAGGGATCTACAACCCAAAACCAATTTTCTTGTAATTGCAATTCTAGTCCCCTTAGTTTAACTAATCTCTTTTTACCACAAAATTAATTCTTGATCAATAGTAATTAAACAATATGATTTCTCTTTTCATATATTATTCATATAATATATTAAAAAAATCATAATTAATCCTCTTTCTCCTTAATCCATCCTATCAGTTGCTATGGTGAAGGCAACCCAAAAGGACCATGCTCATAATCGGGTCAAGTACAAACCAAAATAGTTATGGGCTTAGACACCTAATCCAAAAATTACAACCATTAGAGTTACGAACAAAGGTATGGTCAGAAATTACTATGGATTTCATTGAAGGGTTACCAATGTTAGAGGATTACTCAGTTATTTATGTCGTGGTTGATCGCTTAAGGAAGTACCCACATTTCATTCCATTAAAGCATCCTTACACGACGTTAAGAGGCTTAATTGAAAAAATCCCCATACTCTTAAAAGAAAGTGTTTATCAAGAAATTAGAGGTTCGTTTGTTTTTTTAGATGATGTGTGCGGGTATTTAAGAAGCCTATCGTCGATCCTTTTTTTGTTGAAGTATTGTGGATTGTGTCGATCGGAGTAAGGAAGAAGGCAAGAACCGATCAACCCTTTTTTGTATTTAGAGGTTGTGTTCGGCACTTGCTAGGAGGGAGTATGAAGAAGGAAAAAAATTAAAAGTGAGATTTCAAGAGAAGTAGAGAAGATCGATTCTCCTTCTTGGTAAGCCCTTACTTTAGTTTTTATGCAATTCAATCTTCAATTGGTGTGACTTGGTTGAAACCATTGCCAATGGCTTTCTACTATCATTCTAGTGGTTATGTGTGATTAAGTTTCAACCATATTGGGTGTATTTTGATGGCTTATTTTTGTCAAATTTTGTTATGAACACCCTTAAAAGTGTTATTAATCAAGTCCTTGAATTTGCTAAAAGTTTTAAAATCATTAACTTCTTTGTTGTTGTTAGAATTCATATAGATTTCTATCTCAATTCTAGTGAGTATTTTTATGAATAAAGACCAAATTTTGAACCATCCAACAGTCTTTCGACATAGTTCCTAAAGGTCTTTATAGGTGGCATAATGGTGGAGGAAACTCAAACCCTTAATGGTGTTTTCTCTTTTAACAATGTACTTTGTTTTTCCCATAAAAGCAATGTATTTTGAGTCATGCTTTGACATTGAAATTTTCCTTTTGACTCCATGAAATGTTTCTACTATTAAGAACTTAATTTTCAGTTTTATAGTTGTTTTTGGTTATGACATAATGGGTTAAGTTGTCAAGTAACCCTTAAAACACAAAGCTGGGAAATATAGGAAAATACATATTATGCCCTTGTTTTGTAAAAAATCTAGAAAAATCATCAAGAGTCGGATTTAGGATCGGTAAAATCTCAATGTTTACATTTTGAGTCTCGTTTGTCCCTGATTTTTCCTAGGACCTGATCTTGTTTGTAACCAAGATAAAAATTGTAATTTTCACCGACTAGTTAGAAGTTAGTTGTATGGATACACAGTTTGTAAAATCCATAGAAAATTGTTGGAAAATAATATGGACTTGTATAAGTACTTCCTGAAAAGCTAAAAGTCTAAGATATTGGAATATGAGAAAAACTTGTAATTTTTATAAGTTTTGGTGGTGCTAAAGTGGCATTGAACATATTGTTTAAGGTTAAAATCTAAGAATTTGGCCTAGTAATTAGTTTAGATCTTTGGGGTATATACTTGCTATTTTTGATTTTGAATACTTCTAGCAATCTACTTATTGATGTTGTATTAGAGGAAATCTTGATACCTCAACTATTAAAATATTCGAAGTGTGCAAATGGTACTTTTTGACAAAGGTGAGTCAATTTTCGTGGTTATTTAAAATACTTGTTAGGAATTCCACATCTTAGTGGGATTGGAATGAACCTATGTTGTTTAGGTTGCATGTACCCCAATTGTGAATGAAATGTTGATGTGATTGATATTTCCTTCATGCTATACTTTTTATTTGCTATTTTGACGTGAGGGGTGTGATGGGTCCATGATAGAAAGAGGTATTTATGTTGATTGTGTGATATATGCATGCTATGATTTTTAGTAATATTTTCTTATGTTGGTTAGGATGATGAATGCTAGTGATATAATACGCCTTAATGATGAAGTGATGGTTTGAGTATGATTATATAAAATATGTAAAATGTCATAACTTGTGATACTCTGTTACATGTTTACATAATGTGAAGTATGGAAGTAATATTCCATCTAATATTATACAAAGAAATTGAGCATGATTACTCCGGGAGGCTTGTAGTGTAATTCCTAATGTGATGAATTAATAATATTTTAGTTAAAAGAGGAATACACTTAGTGGGGCGTAAAGGGTAGCAACCTAAACTTAGGTGTGTGTACCCTTTTTGGGTACTTGTAAGGGCCTTGTAGGTTGATTGAAACCTAATGGGAAAGAGCTTAAGCTAACAGTGATGTCGAATGGTTTTTATAGACCACCATTCGGGACACAGTCCATGGTTGTGAGGAATGAAGTGATATTGGCGTCGTGATGATGATGGATCAAATATCACGTTTGGGTGGGAATTTTCTAGTGATGAGAAGCAATGATAAGTACCACTCTCGAATAACGATGCACATACTTGTATTTTCACTGTCAGAGTAGCGAACACAATACATCGGGGGCAATGTTACGGGTGAGAGTTGCACCTCACTTAGAACATTGGTTTGAGCCGATCACGTCAGTAGTGAATAAGGTTTTTACCTATTGGGTTCGTGATGAACCCATTGGGGAAGGGTTAGGCCGGTTACTTAGTAGTGAACTGGTTTTTCCTTTAGGTTAGTGATGGACCTGCATGTGGGGTGTCTACCTTACGCGTTAGTGGTGGACCCATGCATGGGGTGTGTACCTTACGATTTAGTGATGGACCCCAGGCTAGGTTAGGAATAATTAATATTTATCTAATATTAAAAGATAAATAACAACGATAGACCTTAATGATAATCTAGTGATGTATGTGATGTGTGTGATGCATGTGATGTGTGTGATGTATGTGTTTTATGTGATGGATGTGATGATCATTGTACTTATGGTTGACTTACTGAACATTTCTTGACACTTGTTTCTTTGCTTGGGGATTTTGCCTTACATTGGTATAGGTGGCATGATATGATGGTCCGGTGAGGATTGGGGGCTTATGGGTAGTTACATTCCATTTTATGTCTTAGTATCGATACCATTTGGACATATCATTGTTTTTTCATAACACTTGTTTTTGAGAATTTGTTTTGGATTAGTTTATGAACTTTAATTTTGATGAATGTTGTTTTTTGTTATAAAAGTAAAAAAATGTTTTCATGAAATTCAAAATAAGACTTCTGCTAATGTATTCTATTAAATAAATGATTTAGAAATATAAAAAAAAATGGGTGAAAAATCACAGTGTTACAAGTTGGTATCAGAGCCATATTGTGAGCGAATTGGATACATAGGTTTACGATAGTTTATTAATCTTATTAAAAATAAGACTTCCGTGGCCGTAAATATGTTTAACGATAGTTTATTATTTTTATTTCATGTTATTATACAAATCAAAACATCCTAAGTATCAATTATATATTTTTTTTGAAATGACAAACTAATATATTCCTAAACTACAAGGATTTTATATTTCTTAGCGAGACTTGAATCCATGACAAAAAAAAGTCTGCTTTATTTATTATTTGATTTGACATCATATTAATAGTTCAAAACCAAAAATCAACAAAGTGGAACAATTGGTTGAATAAGACTCAAAACTTTTTCTCTCATTCTCCTTTCACTTGAAACATTAAATTACAGTTTTTATTAATATGGTTCGTTTAAATTCAAATATCCAGTCCATTTTTTGAAAATTTGACAAAAATATATTGTAATGGTTTAAAGAAATTATATTGAACATTCTTAATATATTTAAAAAGACTATTTTACCTTTAATTTTATATATATATTTTTCTTATATATATATATATATATATATATATATATATATATATATATATATATATATATATATATATATATATATATATGGAAAAGTGAATATACCCTTAAGGGTATATAAGCTTAGGTACCCAAACACGTTATAATACGTCATTTTGTTTGATATATTCATTATAATGTTCTTAAACTTCAACCCCTAACTTGATTTACTTTCAAGATTTTTCAATTTTCACTATTATCTTTCTCCTACATCATATTTTTTTACCGAACACCTACTAATCTATATATATTGTAGTTGAAAATGAAAAATATGTAAGAGGAAGATAAATGTGTAATTTATAAAAATCATGAAAGTAAATCAAGTTAGAAGTTAAATTATAAGAACATTAGACAATTAGAATGTATTATATAATACAAAACGACGTAATATAGTGAGTTTGGGTACCTAAACTTATATACCCTTAAGGGTATATTCACTTTTCCTATATATATATATATATATATATATATATATATATATATATATATATATATATATATATATATATATATATATATATATATTTATATATATGTGTGTGTGTATGTGTGTGTTTAATTTTTTTTGTAATTTTTCGCTTATATTTTATTTTATTTATTTATATTTTTTTTATAATTTATATATATATATATATATATATATATATATATATATATATATATATATATATATAATTTTATTTGAATATATTTTTAATGCTTTTTTTTATATTTTGCTCGTTTATATTTTTGACTTTTTATTTGAATACTTTTTCTAGTTTTTTTATGTATAGGCTAACCGAAATATAAAACGAGTGTTAGTGGCTATGAATTCAATTTTTTTACTTTTATATTTTTTTCACATTTCATTCTGGATGGAAAATGCTAAACAGAATTATGGAATCATATATAACTCAAACACATGTCTCAATTTTTTCGAGTTTATTTTTTTTAGAAATCTTGTTCGTTTTCGAGTTATATAGTTTTCCAATTAGCTTTTATATAACTTGAAACACTTTTCGAATTTCAATTAGTCTATCTATTAATCTTATTAAAAATATAATTTTATACTTAATCTAAATTAATAATATCCACATTTAACGAATTTTTTTTACATTTTTTACAAAAAGTATAAACAAACCAAACGTCAAAAAAAAAATTAAAATGTATTCAAACAACACGCAAAAAAACTAAAAAAATTATTCAGAAAAACAACATAAAAACATAAACGAAAAAAATGTAAAAAATATTTTTTGGTGTGTTGTTTGTAGATATATTATTTAATGTTTTTTACATATTTTTCGTTTATATTTTCATGATGTTTTTTTGAAATTTTTTTTTTAGTTTTTTGGTGTGTTGTTTGAATACATTTTAATTTTTTTGACGTTTTGTTTGTTTATACTTTTTGTAAAAAATGTAAAAAAAAGTTCGTTAAATGTGAATATTATTAACTTAGATTAGGTATAAAATTATATATTTAATAAGATTCATAGATAGGCTAACTGAAATACGAAAATGGTTTCAAGTTATATAAAGGCTAATTGGAAAACGATATAACCCAAAAACGAACAAAATTTCTAAAAATAAGAAAAAATGAACTCGAAAATATTGACACATGTGTTTGTGTTATATGAATTATGATTAGCATTCTCCATTCGGAATGAAATATAAAAAAATATATAAAACTAAAAAAATTGAATTCAAAGCCATTGATACTCGTTTTGAATTTCGGTTAGCTTATACAACAACCCTATTAAAATAAATAATTATATACCTAATATGTGTTAATCATATTCTCATTTAACTAACCTTCTTATATTTTTTATACAAAAAAGATTTATAAAAGCTTTACAAATATATAAAAAGCAAAAGATAAAAAAAACATTAAAAGATATATTCGAAAAAAATATCAAAAAAAAACTAAAATAATTATTCAAATAAAACGTCAAAAAAATATAAACGAACAAAATATAAAGAAAAAACATTAGAAATATATTCGAATAAAATTTTAAAAAATATATATAAATCATAAGTGGTAAAATATAAAAAGAAAAACAAAAAACAAACAATTATATATATATATATATATATATATATATATATATATATATATATATATATATATATATAGATAATAGAAATATATAAAAATAAGGTAAAATGGTCTTTTTAAATGGATTAAGGATATAAAATGCAATTTCTTTAAACCACATAAATACATTCGGTCAAATTTTCAAAGGTTTAATTGAATGTGTGAATTTGACTAAACCATAGAAACCAATAATGTAATTTACTCTTTAGGAAATTTAGAAAATGACTATCTTTCACTTTACTTCACTTTTTTTTAAAATACATTTTATACCAAAAACTAAAAAATATATAACATTGTATTTTGAAATTAAAAAAATATCTATAACCCATTTAACATTATACTTTCACTTATAGTGTTATAATTTCATTACCAAACCTAATTAGAGGTATATTTAAAATCAAAACTTGAGAGAGAGATTTGAAGCGTGAAGTACAATTAGATCTATCATTGGGTTCATATTACCATTATCAATATTATCAAGTGGAAGAATTTATGGTTGGCTTAATTAGACTACATTATTAAAGCTTGATTGTCAAAATCGCGATCTTGATCGTAGGATCGTACGATCCTAGGTATGAAAAACGACTCGGATCGTAAAAAGATCATATTTAGGGTAGGATCGCAAGTAGGATCGTAAGATCGTTGGTAGGATTGTAGAATCAAGATCCGATCTGATCCTACCTTCCATTTTTTTTTAAAATGATTTTTTTTACCGCTCTATGTCTTTTACCCTTACCAATTTACCATTTATTATTTTGTATTGTGACTTATGACTAATATTTGAAGTTTTAATAACTTTTAAACAAAAAATTGAATATTTTAAATATTTATCATGATTAAAAATTAAAAATTAAATTATATTTTATTTTGTGGGATCTTAGGATCCCGATCTCGATTTTGCAAACCTAAAAACGATTCTAAGTAGGATCTTGATTTTGATAACCTTGCATTGAAGTATCCAAACTCCGTTTAAAAAAAAAAAACTAGTGATAATATATCTGTTTTATATAATAAAGGATTCCTATTTTTATTTAATTTGAAAGAAATCATTTTTTTAAATAGAAGTTATTTCAAACTCTTATGTTAATCAATTGAGTAATACGCATAAAACCGTCAACTATTTTACGGAATGCCTTAATTTTCAAAAAAAATGCATGAGAAAAGAAGTGGCAACGGGAACATTTGTACAATATGTGCAAATAAAAATTGGACGAATTTTTATCTGAAGTAGAGCATAAACTTTAAAAGATTAAAATGTTCATTTAAGAACAAGAAAATATCATGATTTTGATTGAATCGCGATGAAAGAATCCATCAATAAGAAGTTAATTGGATAAGTTTAATGGTCTTTTTAATTTGATATTATAGGTTAATAAGGAAAGAAACACAAACTCATGTATAGTGGAAAAATCAAAGAAAATACTTTTTTATAAGTTGAGAGAGAGAGATTATAGAAGTTGATTATTCTACTAACATAAACATTATTCAGTAAAACTTCGTGATTTGTATGTATAGAAAACGATTACAAGGATTTCAAAATCTGATCTAAAATAAATTACGTTACAAGCAACAAAACTAAAATTTACATCAACATTTTTTTAATTAATACATATACATAAAACTATAAAAGAACAAGGGTCATTAGTGGCACATAGATATCGAGCGACATGTGTATTAACTCGCAAGACATAACGGTTACATTACTTCGATCGTAAGATAATAAACATAGCATTAAGTTAAATAGTTTAAACGAGATCCATACATTTATTTCACTTAATATATCGAGACATGTGTCTAAAAAATACAAAAGAAAGGCAAAAGGAATGTAAAACCTAGTTGTGAAATTCAAGCTACGTAATATTTTAATTTTAGCAACGGTCAAATTCTTTTACTTATTAATATATACTTAAAATTCGTACCAAGTTGGCATATTATACGTAGGAAAAGGAATAATCAATCATATATATATATATATATATATATATATATATATATATATATATATATATATATATATATATATATATATATATATATATATATATATATATATATATATATATATATATATAGTTTCATGTGAGACGGCCTAATTTTGTGAGACCGTGAGACGCATTTTTCTATTTTTTTATTTTTTTTTAGTTAATTCAAGTTCTGAAAATAATATTAAATTTTTTTTTTGGATTTTTCCATTTATTTTGCATTTTAAAATTATTTTTTAGAATATGTACAGTGTAATATTCTATTAAAATATTTCATGTATTTTTCAAAAAAAATGAAATTCCTTTTTGAGTTAATTCAAGTTCCGAAAATAATATTTAAAAAAAAAAAGAATTTCTAGATTTTTCCATTTATTTTGCATTTTTAAATTATTTTTTAGAATATGTCAGTGTAATATTCTATTAGAATATTTCACGTATTTTTCAAAAAAAAATGGGATTTTTATTTTATTTTATTATTTTATTATTTTATTTATTTTATTTATTTTTTTTAGTTAATTCAAGTTCCGAAAACAATATTTCAAAAAAAGAATTTTTGGATTTTTTTCCATTTATTTTGCATTTTAAAATTATTTTTAGATTTGGTCTCTCGGTCTCACAAAATTAGAATGGTCTCAAATTAACCTAAACCTATATATATATATATATATATATATATATATATATATATATATATATATATATATATATATATATAGGGTTGAGATCGGTTGAGAATTCAAAGCTTCCCGAGAACCTAAGAACTAAAAGTGGAGTATTGGATCAAAAATAATTCGTTAATGACATGATCGTCATCTTACCAATCTCATATAATGTTTAATTTTTTGTGTTATTTAATATATTAATATAAATGTCTAAAAATTAATAAAATAACTCAAAATTTCATATTTATTTTAAAAAAAAAATAATTTTCGATTTTTTTTAAAAATTAAGATTTTTTATTTTTTTTTCAAAAAACATGAACTTAAAAAAAATGAAAAAAAATATTTTTTTAAAAATTGTATATTTCTTTCAAAAAAACTGTATTTTTTCTAGAAAAAAACTGTATTTTTTTTTCAAAAAAACTAAATTTATTTTTTTCAAAAGAACTGCACTTTTTTTTAGAAAAACTGCATTTTTTTAACAAAAAAAAATCAATATTTTAGGTGCATATATGCATATTTTTCCAAATGCATATATGCATATTTCTTATACTATAATATTAATAAGTAAATTATAAAAAGTTGCATATTTATTAATCAATCTATAAACATAATAC